>NC_092100.1:3365166-3432938 GCF_045679555.1 Salvelinus alpinus | reverse complement strand
GTCACGCCGCCTGGTCTGTCACGTCACTCCGCCTGGTCTGTCACGCCACGCCGCCTGGTCTGTCACGTCACTCCGCCTGGTCTGTCACGTCACTCCGCCTGGTCTGTCACGTCACCTGGTCTGTCACGTCACCTGGTCTGTCACGTCACCTGGTCTGTCACGTCACCTGGTCTGTAACGTCACCTGGTCTGTCACGTCACCTGGTCTGTCACGTCACGCCGCCTGGTCTGTCACGTCACGCCGCCTGGTCTGTCACGTCACTCCGACTGGTCTGTCACGTCACTCCACCTGGTCTGTCACGTCACGCCGCCTGGTCTGTCACGTCACTCCGACTGGTCTGTCACGTCACTCCGACTGGTCTGTCACGTCACTCCGACTGGTCTGTCACGTCACTCCGACTGGTCTGTCACGTCACTCCGACTGGTCTGTCACGTCACTCCGACTGGTCTGTCACGTCACTCCGACTGGTCTGTCACGTCACTCCGACTGGTCTGTCACGCCACGCCGCCTGGTCTGTCACGTCACTCCACCTCTGCCATGTGTACCACCTCCATGGTCTGTATAACCTCCTGCTCCTCCATCTTCACCCCCCCAGGCAGTACACTCTGCTGAGACAGCACATAGTTCACCACCTGCATAATGCTCTGGTCCGACAAGGTCGCGACCCCGTCGCCCTGAACGGCCTGAACCGCTTCTACCGCCTCCACGGTCTCCTCCGTGATCAGCACCGTCTCGATCTCCTCGGCCGGCGGCGGCTGGACGGGCCGGAGCTCGGGGGGGAGATCGGACGCCAGGATGGAGACGGCGTGTTCGACCTGAGTACCCTGGTTGTGGAACTGTAGCGTGTCTTTCTCCAGCATGATCTTCCCCGGCAGGAGGTCGCCGTGGTACTTGGTCATGTGCTTCCGTAGGGAGCGGGCATCGATGTGGGCCTCCTGGCACTCGGGGCACACGTAGGGGCGCTCGCCGGTGTGGGTACGTACGTGTCTCTTCAGAGAGCGGGCGTCGGCCCAGGCTACGCCGCACGTCAGACACTCGAAGGGTTTGACTCCTGAGAGAAGAGGACGCGTGTTAGAAGACGGGGGAACACACAGCACTACGTTGTAATCCTACAGACTCCTTATCCTCCAGCCAGCCAATCAACGCCTGTCTGTAGGGTGAGTGTATTTATTAACATTAGAAAGGCCTCGTTGGCCCCCCCCCCCCCCCCCCCTTCCTGCCATTGACGCCCGGTCAAATGAAGAAAACTAAATCAGTAGCCTCAACATTGTGATAAGCACCAAGTGTGCTTGACAAATAGTGAAAATCAGCACAGATGCAATAATGGCATTATAATGAATTCAAGTGTCGATATCACCAGCAGTCAAAAATAGTCCGTTGTCAGTTATTGGACGCGTGCTTACAGAATGGTGTTCGTCTTCATGAAGCGGCATCAGTTGGATCTCATTTAGCTGTTGTCACTTACAACAACAAACTGACATAGCCTCCTAAAACTGGTTATAACTCAGCCTTTCTAGTGTTAAGCCCACATACCCATTACGCCTATTTCCATCTTTGGATTAAAAAAATAAACAAATATAAACATTTTCTGCTATTTAATATTTTAAAAAATTTATCTGGTTATTCTAAGCCAATCAGATGATGTATCCATAACAGTGGTTATTCTAAGCCAATCAGATGATGTATCCATAACAGTGGTTATTCTAAGCCAATCAGATGATGTATCCATAACAGTGGTTATTCTAAGCCAATCAGATGATGTATCCATAACAGTGGTTATTCTAAGCCAATCAGATGATGTATCCATAACAGTTGTTATTCTAAACCAATCAGATGATGTATCCATAACAGTTGTTATTCTAAACCAATCAGATGATGTATCCATAACAGTGGTTATTCTAAGCCAATCAGATGATGTATCCATAACAGTTGTTATTCTAAACCAATCAGATGTTGTATTATTAAGTTGTATAAGTTCCCACGAGTGGCCAATTTCAAAGCTGCAAAGAAACAGTGTTGAGGCGATCCTCAGATACATACTTGTTTAGTACCTTCTCAGATGAGTGATCATACTTTATGTAAAACAAAGAGATATATGCTCATCGGCATTAATTACCATTTCTTGCCGATTTAAAATGTTTTTTTTTTAATGCTAGCGGTCGTGCCTGCTTGTCAGTCACACAGTAGCAACATCACTTAAAACAAGTTTCACAGCTTACATTTTTAAAATGCATTTTGTCTTATTACTGTAAAAAGGAACATTTTATTCTTATACTCAATAGGACTAAATCACATCTATTTCAGGTGGGCTTAGACTTTGCTATTCCCTTTTATCACCGTTCAAATTAAGGTCGGTTTGCATTGAACCACATGGGGATAGTGTGTTGATATGTATAATATTCAATAAACACGGGCATAAACGTTCTGTTCAGATTTAAGTTGATTAAAACACACAAACTACAGTGATGCATCTAGCCACGGTGCCTTTACCAAGATGAGAAACCTCTGTACTGTCGTCAACACGTTTAGAGTGGACAGGTAGCGGTTGACGCAGAGCGACAGGTAGCGGTTGACGCAGAGAGAGAGCGAGAGGTAGCGGTTGATGCAGAGAGAAGTGGTGGACAAAAACACAGACAAATGAGAGAGAAGAAGACTCCTAGATGACTACTTCCGGGTTAGGGGCTTTAGGAAGACAAGTTGAACTAATGAACAACAACTGAAGTACAGCAAATGTGAAAGAGCTCTCAGATGGCTAATGGAAAGTTGTGTGTTATGGTCTGTGTGCACAGAGGGCCAGTGCGCTGCAGGTTCTAACCATCAATAAGACACCTGATTCAACTAAATCATGTCTTGATTGAAGACTGATTAGTTGAATCAGATGTGTACCGATTGGCAAGAACAAAAAGTCTAAAAGGTGCTTCCCGGCCGAAACAGTTGGGTAGAGTTTGTGCATACTGTATACTATGACGACATTGTGACGTTTCTGTTTGTTTGGGACTTCAGTGAGTTTGTTTTCCTTTGTTTAACGAGGCAAGTCAGTTAAGAACTAATTCTTATTTACAATGACGGCTTAACAAAAGGCCTCCCACGGGGACGGGGGCCTGGGATTAAAAATAAAAACAAATTAAATAAAAATATAGGACAAAACACGCATCACGACAACACTACATAAAGAGAGACCTAAGACAACAACAACAACACAACATGACAACAACACATGACAACAACACATGACAACAACACATGACAACAACACATGACAACAACACATGACAACAACACATGACAACAACACATGACAACAACACATGACAACAACAACAACAACACAACATGACAACAACACATGACAACAACACATGACAACAACACATGACAACAACACATGACAACAACACATGACAACAACAACAACAACACAACATGACAACAACACATGACAACAACACATGACAACAACACATGACAACAACACATGACAACAACACATGACAACAACAACAACAACACAACATGACAACAACACATGACAACAACATGTTTTTCGGATGTTCGGGCACACATTTTTTCTGGAGGCAGTCTACGCCGCTTCGTCAGTGATTGGTCAACAGTAAGGATTTTTCAATACAGTCTGTTTTGTCGTGCAAAAAATATATATATTTGAAAAATACTGCACCAAACATCATAGTTAATGTAAAATTGCGCGACTAAGATCTCGTCGGCAAAAAACGTCAAAATCAAATGACAGATTTCTTGAGTGATCTTAGATTCATTCTGACTATTTTGAGGAGGTGTATACTGGCTACGGAGCCTCAAAATGGACAAACAGTACTATTGACGCTTTTTTCATGTTTTTCAAGTGAAGGTCTTTTAAAGGAAGTATGCGAGCACATTAGTTCGGTTCTGCACCAGCGTTAGCATGCTAACACCTTAGCATGCTAACACCTTATGACCACATTGATCTCTGTGGATATGATTGGACACCCCCTCGTTATGATACTTTAATGATAAATAGTAATGATCAGTTTATTTTTATAACTTTAGGGGAGATTAATAGAATCTAATTATACATAGGAAATGTTAGTTTGTATGTTTAATATTTGGAAATTAAATTAAAAATTGAATATTTAAGAACTGGGCTTATATGGAACACCCATGGGCTTTTAACAGTACATCAGATATCCATTAAGCCCAGTCTGGACTTTTCACATATAAAAAAATAAATAACAAAGTCATAAAACTTTGAAATTAATCTTTCACTTTTATTACAAAAATTAGGCAAGTATATGTTAGAAATGTCTAAACTTAGATTTGTGGGCTTAAGTACACTTTACCCTATATCATCAAGGAGTAGTCCGTTTTACTGTTAGAGTCCATTTAGAGTACAGTTTACCCTATATCATCAAGGAGTAGTATGTTTTACTGTTCGAGAGAGACCATTTAGAGTACACATTTACCCTATATCATCAAGGAGTAGTCCGTTTTACTGTTAGAGTCCATTTAGATCAAGTTAAACAGTGCGGTTCGCGTGTTAGATGTTGCCGGCACAGTAATTCCATGCATAGCTCCAGCTACAAACTTGAGAGAGCTTACATTTCTCCAGCCCCATCCCCCAGGTTTATAGTAAACCAAGTGACATTAGGCTGAAGACATTGTGGCTTTAAGTGTGTGTGTGTGTGTGTGTGTGTGTGTCTCTCTCACCCTGGTGGTTGTTCATGTGTCGTCTGTACTCTCTGAGCTGGGTGAACTTCCTGCCACAGTGTTCACACTCTCTCTCTAGGTTCTGCTTTACTCTGCCCTTCTTGCCGTGCGTGGCCTTCTTCACGTGTCTCCTGAACAGAGCCTTCTCGAAGAACTCCTTACCACAGACATTACACCTACAGGACAGAGAAGCCACAGACATTACACCTACAGGACAGAGAAGCCACAGACATTACACCTACAGGACAGAGAAGCCACAGACATTACACCTACAGGACAGAGAAGCCACAGACATTACACCTACAGGACAGAGAAGCCACAGACATTACACCTACAGGACAGAGAAGCCACAGACATTACACCTACAGGACAGAGAAGCCACAGACATTACACCTACAGGACAGAGAAGCCACAGACATTACACCTACAGGACAGAGAAGCCACAGACATTACACCTACAGGACAGAGAAGCCACAGACATTACACCTACAGGACAGAGAAGCCACAGACATTACACCTACAGGACAAAGGATTAACAATCACATATCATCTAGGAAATACTTTTTACATCAACAATTGTCACAAAGTGCTTTAATCATCCCTCCATCCCTCCCTCGTTTAATCATCCCTCCATCCCTCCCTCGTTTAATCATCCCTCCATCCCTCCCTTGTTTAATCATCACTCCATCCCTCCCTCGTTTAATCATCCCTCCATCCATCACCCGTTTAATCATCCCTCCCTCATTTAATCATCCCTCCATCATTAGAAAGAGACAAAATAAAGAACATATCTGAAAAACTAATTAGTATGAAGATGTCTGTGTATGAATGTATGCCGTTTCCTGTTTGAACGTAAACTAAATGTGTCAGCTTTTATAACCCTGTTGTCAAGGCTGTGAACATTTTAGTGGTATACTAACGTAGCAGGCTAAAAGAAACGCCTGTTGTCAAGATGCCCCGCATATTCTGGTCCTGACGAGAAAGAAAGAAAAGAGAGGGGGAGGTTCTCTTCTGCACTGTTCAACCAATCCAGTAGATATGGAGGAGGAGTTAAGATGGAGTGTCGCCTTGGTAACGGTTAATGTAGGTGTTTCTTGTATTGACTCTGCCAAAATAGTACAGTCACTCTCCTTCTATATAACATGAAAACAGCCTAACCAGGTCTTGTGTCTTGAAGTCGCCTAGGCTAGCGCTAGTCAACTTCTTTCAGCCGGCTGGTGTGCGACCGCGGCAAAGTTGGTTTGACTTGGATAGCCCATCTATGGGGCTAGATAGGGACCGCCAATAAATCTTTTAGTTGTCTCATTAAAATGCGTTCAAAATTTGTATATGAATTTCTACAATTTATAATTGGTTTGAGGTTTTTAAATATATAAAAATATTGTCCCATGTACATTGTGTAATTTACTGATGGTTCCTAACTAGCCCCATAGGGATATCCAATGTCAACCCAAATTGACCATCAGGGCATTACAGTCAGGTTCCCTTGCAGCTGCGCTCCTAATTGACGATTACCTGCATGCTGCCAGCTGTGGGTAGGATTGAGAAAAACTGTGATGGTACCCTTCATTCTGTGACGGTACCCTTCATTCTGTGACGGTTCCCTTCATTCTGTGACGGTACCCTTCATTCTGTGACGGTACCATTCATTCTGTGACGGTACCCTTCATTCTGTGACGGTACCCTTCATTCTGTGACGGTACCCTTCATTCTGTGACGGTTCCCTTCATTCTGTGACGGTTCCCTTCATTCTGTGACAATTTTTTTCCCTATCATCTCACAAATCTCTGTTGACCAAAATTACCCTATTTACACTGTAGTCAATTTCTCAAAACGAGAAGTGGCTTTTTAGGGGCAGTCGCTGCCAAAACAGGTTATATCCAAGTTGAGTCCTCCACGCCCTCCAACTACCCATCAAACATTCAAAGCGTCGATACAAATACTAAGCTCAAATCCTATTACACCAACTCTGACCCTCGTCGGATGTGGCAGGGCTTGCAAACTATCACTGCTGCGAGCTTCCCAGTGACGCAAGCTTACCAGTTAAGCTAAATGCCTTCTATGCTCGCTTCGAGGCAAGCAACACTGAACCATGCGAGAGAGCACCAGCTGTTCCGGACGACTGTGATCACGCTCTCCATAGCAGATGTGAGTAAGACCTTTAAAAACAGGTTAACATTCACAAACCAATTACCAGGACGCGTACTCAGAGCATGTGCTGACCAGCTGGAAAGTGTCTTCACTGACATTTTCAACCTCTCCCTGTCCGAGTCTGTAATACCAACATGTTTCAGGCAGACCACCATAGTCCCTGTGCCCAAGAACGCCAAGGTAACCTGTCTAAATGACTATCGCCCCAGAGCATTCACATCTGTAGCCATGAAATGCTTTGAAAAGGCAGGTCATGGCTCAAACACCATTATCCCAGACAGCCTGAACCCACACCAATTCACATACCGCCCCAACAGAGCCACAGATGACACAATATCTATTGCACTCCACACTGTTCTTTCCCAATTGGACAAAAGGATCACCGACGTGACAATGCTGTTCATTGACTACACCTCAGCATTGACCACCCTAGTGCCCTACAAGGTCATCACTAAGCTAAGGACCCTAGGACACCTCCCTCTGCAACTGGATCCTGGCCTTCCTGACGGGACACCCCCAGGTGGTGAGGGGATCTATTGTTGTCATGGTCCAAAACACACCAAGACAGTCGTGAAGAAGGCACGACAACGCCTCTCCCCCTCAGGAGGCTGAAAAGTTTTGGCATGGGTCCTCAGATCCTCAAAATGTTCTACAGCTGCACCATCGAGAGCATCCTGACTGGTTGCATCACCGCTCGGTATGGTGACTGCAAGGCGCTTCAGAGGGTTGTGCGTACAGCCCAGTACGTCACTGGGGCCGAGCGCCCTGCCATCCAGGACCTCTATACCAAACGGTGTCAGAGGAAGGCCCCACGTCATAGAATGTTCTCTCTGCTACCGCACAGCAAACGGTAACGATGTCTGGAACCAACAGGATCCTGAACAGCTTCTACCCCCAAGCCATAAGACTGCTAAATAGTTAGTTAAATAGTTAACCAAATAGCTACCTGGACTATCTGCATTGACCCTTTTAACTTACTATCGTTTACCATGTTATAGTTCACCACCTGTCACTTCAGTCCTAGTTATATGTGCGTACCTACCTCAATTAGCTCGTACCCTGGCAGATCGACTTGGTACCGCTTGTATATCGTTACTTACTGTGTATTTATTATTACGTGTTTTACTTTTCTATTATTTCTCTATTTTATTTCTCTCTGCATTGTTGGGAAGAGCCCGTAAGTAAGTATTTCACTGTTAGTCTACACCGGTTGTTTACCAAGCATGTGATGAATAGAATTAGATTTCTATGGTGGTGACTCACTTGTAAGGCTCTGCCACACTGTGGGACTTCACATGGGAATACCAGTCCTTCTTCCAACTGTAACACTTCCCACATACCTGATAGAAAACAACACCAAACACAGCTGTAACACTTCCCACATACCTGGTAGAATACAATATAACCCAATACAGCTGTAACACTTCCCACATACCTGGTAGAATACAATATAACCCAACACAGCTGTAACACTTCCCACATACCTGATAGAATACAATATAACCCAATACAGCTGTAACACTTCCCACATACCTGATAGAATATAACAAACACAGCTATAACACTTCCCACATACCTGATAGAATACAATACAAATCCAATACAGCTGTAATACTTCCCACATACCCGATAGAACACAATATAACCCAACACAGCTGTAACACTTCCCACATACCTGATAGAATACAATATAACCCAATACAGCTGTAACACTTCCCACATACCTGATAGAATACAATATAACCCAATACAGCTGTAACACTTCCCACATACCTGATAGAATACAATATAACCCAATACAGCTGTAACACTTCCCACATACCTGATAGAATACAATATAACCCAGCACAGCTGTAACACTTCCCACATACCTGATAGAATACAATATAACCCAGCACAGCTGTAACACTTCCCACATACCTGATAGAATATACCACCATTATTATTAATATGATTATTTCCCACCTGACACTGGAAGGGTTTGAGTCCCAGGTGTTTGTTCATGTGCTGCTGCAGGTCTTTGGCCTCAAAGAAACTCTTATCACAGCTGGAGGAGGGATACAGACCAGTCAGGACAGGCACTACATCACATACTGTATATACACACACACACACACTGAGTGTACAAAACATTAGGAACACCACCATAATGTTGAGTTGCACCCCCTTTTGCCCTCAGAACAGCCTCAATTCGTTGAGGCATGGACTCTACAAGGTGTTGAAAGCGTTCCACAGGGATGCTGGCCCATGTTGACGCCAATGCTTCCCCACAGTTGGCTGCTAGTGGATCTCTACTCCAAATAGATCGTTCCATCTCATTGGACTGGGCTGAGGTCCGGCGACTGGGCTGAGGTCCGGCGACTGGGCTGAGGTCCGGCGACTGGGCTGAGGTCCGGCGACTGGGCTGAGGTCCGGCGACTGGGCAGGCCACTGCAGTAAGCTGAATTCATGCTTGTGGAACCATTCCTGGACAATCCTAGCCTTGTGGCATGGGGCAAATCGAATCCCTGATGGATACACCGCTGACACGAAGGGAGGTATATGATTGGCAATGATGTTCAGATATCCTATGGCATTCAAGGGGCCCAATGTGTGCCAAGAAAAAAAACACCCCACACTAGGGGTGTCCCCACCCATCTACCCCCACCATGTAGGCTATAGGAGCTATAGGTACCTCCACCATGTAGGCTATAGGAGCTATAGGTACCTCCACCATGTAGGCTATAGGATCTATAGGTACCCCCACCCTGTAGGCTATAGGATATATAGGTACCCCCACCCTGTAGGCTATAGGATCTATAGGTACCCCCACCCTGTAGGCTATTGGATCTATAGGTACCCCCACCCTGTAGGCTATAGGATCTATAGGTACCCCCACCCTGTAGGCTATAGGATCTATAGGTACCTCCACCCTGTAGGCTATAGGATCTATAGGTACCCCCACCCTGTAGGCTATATGATCTATAGGTACCCCCACCTGTAGGCTATAGGATCTATAGGTACCTCCACCCTGTAGGCTATAGGATCTATAGGTACCTCCACCCTGTAGGCTATAGGATCTATAGGTACCTCCACCCTGTAGGCTATAGGATCTATAGGTACCCCCACCCTGTAGGCTATTGGATCTATAGGTACCCCCACCATGTAGGCTATAGGATCTATAGGTACCCCCACCATGTAGGCTATAGGATCTATAGGTACCTCCACCCTGTAGGCTATAGGATCTATAGGTACCTCCACCCTGTAGGCTATAGGATCTATAGGTACCTCCACCCTGTAGGCTATAGGATCCATAGGTACCTCCACCCTGTAGGCTATAGGATCCATAGGTACCTCCACCCTGTAGGCTATAGGATCTATAGGTACCTCCACCCTGTAGGCTATAGGATCCATAGGTACCTCCACCCTGTAGGCTATAGGATCCATAGGTACCTCCACCCTGTAGGCTATAGGATCTATAGGTACATCCACCCTGTAGGCTATAGGATCTATAGGTACCCCCACCCTGTAGGCTATAGGATCTATAGGTACCCCCACCATGTAGGTTATAGGATCTATAGGTACCTCCACCCTGTAGTCTATAGGATCTATAGGTACCCCCACCATGTAGACTATAGGATCTATAGGTACCCCCACCATGTAGGCTATAGGATCTATAGGTACCTCAACCATGTAGGCTACAGGATCTATAGGTACCTCCACCCTGTAGACTATAGGATCTATATGTACCCCCACCCTGTAGACTATAGGATCTATAGGTACCCCCACCCTGTAGGCTATAGGATCTATAGGTACCTCCACCCTGTAGGCTATAGGATCTATAGGTACCCCCACCCTGTAGGCTATAGGATCTATAGGTACCTCCACCCTGTAGGCTATAGGATCTATAGGTACCCCCACCCTGTAGGCTATAGGATCTATAGGTACCTCCACCCTGTAGGCTATAGGATCTATAGGTACCCCCACCCTGTAGGCTATAGGATCTATAGGTACCTCAACCATGTAGGCTACAGGATCTATAGGTACCTCCACCCTGTAGACTATAGGATCTATATGTACCCCCACCCTGTAGACTATAGGATCTATAGGTACCCCCACCCTGTAGACTATAGGATCTATAGGTACCCCCACCCTGTAGGCTATAGGATCTATAGGTACCTCCACCCTGTAGGCTATAGGATCTATAGGTACCCCCACCCTGTAGGCTATAGGATCTATAGGTACCTCCACCCTGTAGGCTATAGGATCTATAGGTACCCCCACCCTGTAGGCTATAGGATCTATAGGTACCTCCACCCTGTAGGCTATAGGATCTATAGGTACCCCCACCCTGTAGGCTATAGGATCTATAGGTACCTCAACCATGTAGGCTATAGGATCTATAGGTACCTCAACCATGTAGGCTACAGGATCTATAGGTACCTCCACCCTGTAGGCTATAGGATCTATAGGTACCCCCACCCTGTAGGATATAGGATCTATAGGTACCTCAACCATGTAGGCTATAGGATCTATAGGTACCCCCACCCTGTAGGCTATAGGATCTATAGGTACCTCAACCCTGTAGGATATAGGATCTATAGGTACCTCAACCATGTAGGCTATAGGATCTATAGGTACCCCCACCATGTAGGCTATGTGATCTATAGGTACCCCCACCCTGTAGACTATAGGATCTATAGGTACCCCCACCCTGTAAATACGATAGCCTGTTCGAAGGCAGCGGGTGTGGCCAACAGGCTACCAAATAGATGATTGTAGAGTTGTGAATGTCAGTGAAAGAGGCCCAGCAAGGCATATCGCAGTATTTCAAACTACAAATGCAGGAAAACATAGTTTGGAAATCAATTGGATATTGCTTCAAAGAGAAGACAATGAAAAGACTAATCTGTCTTTTACTTTTTAATTCTCAACTTAATTCAGCGAATATTATTATTGGCACCAGCAGCGCATGAGTCAGTACCATACCCCTCGTCTTTACCATTGGGTCAGTACCATATGCCCAGTCTTTACCATTGGGTCAGTACCATATGCCCAGTCTTTACCATTGGATCAGTACCATATGCCTCGTCTTTACCATTGGGTCAGTACCATATGCCTCGTCTTTACCATTGGGTCAGTACCATATGCCTCGTCTTTACCATTGGGTCAGTACCATATGCCTCGTCTTTACCATTGGGTCAGTACCATATGCCTCGTCTTTACCATTGGGTCAGTACCATATGCCTCGTCTTTACCATTGGGTCAGTACCATATGCCTCGTCTTTACCATTGGGTCAGTACCATATGCCTCGTCTTTACCATTGGGTCAGTACCATATGCCTCGTCTTTACCATTGGGTCAGTACCATATGCCTCGTCTTTACCATTGGGTCAGTACCATATGCCTCGTCTTTACCATTGGGTCAGTACCATATGCCTCGTCTTCATCATTGGGTCAGTACCATATGCCTCGTCTTTACCATTGGGTCAGTACCATATGCCTCGTCTTTACCATTGGGTCAGTACCATATGCCCAGTCTTTACCATTGGGTCAGTACCATATGCCCAGTCTTTACCATTGGGTCAGTACCATATGCCCAGTCTTTACCATTGGGTCAGTACCATATGCCTCGTCTTTACCATTGGGTCAGTACCATATGCCTCGTCTTTACCATTGGGTCAGTACCATATGCCCAGTCTTTATCTTAAATTACACTGATTGAAGTGAATTTAACAAGTGACCTCAATAAGGGATCATAACTTTCACCTGGATTCACCTGGTCAGTCTGTCATGGAAAGAGCAGGTGTTCCTAATGTTTTGTACATAGCTACACAGACAATATTGCTCACACACCTAATATAAACAGCTGTCAGAGAGGAATACAGCAGGAATGAGCATACACACAGACATGACATCACAAAACCTCTCTGACACACACACACACGAAAAGACAAAACTCACCCACTCAGAAAAAAACTACTTAATCCAAATGAACGTATGAGAATGAGGAGAGAGAAGCAGGTCCTTACTGACTACAGGGGAACCCTCGTACGTCAGGTCTGGGCTGGTGTCTCTTTAAGTGTTTACTCAGACCGGACGCTCGGTGGAACGACCTCCCGCACTGGGTACAGAGATACTTAGATTCACCTGGAAGACATTACCAGAGATACTTAGATTCACCTAGAAGACATTTAACAGAGATACTTAGATTCACCTGGAAGACATTTAACAGAGATACCTAGATTCACCTGGAAGACATTTAACAGAGATACTTAGATTCACCAAACCAATGACTTCTGTATTGAGTGAACAGTATAGTATGACACCCCTTATCATCAGAGAGCAATGTGTTCCTATGGACTGAGGACTAATACACTATTGTGCCAACCCCGATGTACCATACTGGCTCTTTCTAGCAAATATGGTGGATGCCTAGTCAGGACAACGCAGAACATCTCTGCTTTGAGGAGCTCAACAGCTCCATAGTGTGAATGCTGGTGTCTGGGGATAATGTACCTGTGTGAATACTGGTGTCTGAGGATAATGTTGTATTGTGCCTGTGTGAATACTGGTGTCTGAGGATAATGCTGTATTGTGCCTGTGTGAATACTGGTGTCTGGGGATAATGTTGCATTGTGCCTGTGTGAATGCTGGTGTTTGGGGATAATGTTGTATTGTACCTGTGTGAATTCTACTGTCTGAGGATAATGTTGTATTGTGCCTGTGTGAATACTGCTGTCTGAGGATAATGTTGTATTGTGCCTGTGTGAATACTGCTGTCTGAGGATAATGTTGTATTGTGCCTGTGTGAATACTGCTGTCTGAGGATAATGTTGTATTGTGCCTGTGTGAATACTGGTGTTTGGGGATAATGTTGTATTGTACCTGTGTGAATTCTGCTGTCTGAGGATAATGTTGTATTGTGCCTGTGTGAATACTGCTGTCTGAGGATAATGTTGTATTGTGCCTGTGTGAATACTGGTGTCTGAGGATAATGTTGTATTGTGCCTGTGTGAATACTGGTGTCTGAGGATAATGTTGTATTGTGCCTGTGTGAATACTGGTGTCTGAGGATAATGTTGTATTGTGCCTGTGTGAATACTGGTGTCTGAGGATAATGTTGTATTGTGCCTGTGTGAATACTGGTGTCTGAGGATAATGTTGTATTGTGCCTGTGTGAATACTGGTGTCTGAGGATAATGTTGTATTGTGCCTGTGTGAATGCTGGTGTTTGGGGATAATGTTGTATTGTACCTGTGTGAATTCTGCTGTCTGAGGATAATGTTGTATTGTGCCTGTGTGAATACTGCTGTCTGAGGATAATGTTGTATTGTGCCTGTGTGAATACTGGTGTCTGAGGATAATGTTGTATCGTACCTGTGTGAATGCTGGTGTCTGGGGATAATGTTGCATCGTACCTGTGTGAATGCTGGTGTCTGGGGATAATGTTGCATCGTGCCTGTGTGAATGCTGGTGTTTGGGGATAATGTTGTATCGTGCCTGTGTGAATACTGGTGTCTGAGGATAATGTTGCATCGTGCCTGTGTGAATGCTGGTGTCTGGGGATAATGTTGTATCGTGCATGTGTGAATGCTGGTGTTTGGGGATAATGTTGTATCGTACCTGTGGGAATGCTGGTGTCTGAGGATAATGTTGTATCGTGCCTGTGGGAATACTGGTGTCTGAGGATAATGTTGTATCGTGCCTGTGTGAATACTGGTGTCTGAGGATAATGTTGTATGGTACCTGTGTGAATACTGGTGTCTGAGGATAATGTTGTATGGTACCTGTGTGAATACTGGTGTCTGAGGATAATGTTGTATGGTACCTGTGTGAATACTGGTGTCTGAGGATAATGTTGTATGGTACCTGTGTGAATACTGGTGTCTGAGGATAATGTTGTATGGTACCTGTGTGAATACTGGTGTCTGAGGATAATGTTGTATGGTACCTGTGTGAATACTGGTGTCTGAGGATAATGTTGTATGGTACCTGTGTGAATACTGGTGTCTGAGGATAATGTTCTATGGTACCTGTGTGAATACTGGTGTCTGAGGATAATGTTCTATGGTACCTGTGTGAATGCTGGTGTCTGAGGATAATGTTGTATGGTACCTGTGTGAATGCTGGTGTCTGAGGATAATGTTGTATGGTACCTGTGTGAATGCTGGTGTCTGAGGATAATGTTGTATGGTACCTGTGTGAATGCTGGTGTCTGAGGATAATGTTGTATCGTGCCTGTGTGAATGCTGGTGTCTGAGGATAATGTTGTATCGTACCTGTGTGAATGCTGGTGTCTGAGGATAATGTTGTATCGTGCCTGTGTGAATGCTGGTGTCTGAGGATAATGTTGTATCGTACCTGTGTGAATGCTGGTGTCTGAGGATAATGTTGTATCGTACCTGTGTGAATGCTGGTGTCTGAGGATAATGTTGTATCGTACCTGTGTGAATGCTGGTGTCTGAGGATAATGTTGTATGGTACCTGTGTGAATGCTGGTGTCTGAGGATAATGTTGTATCGTACCTGTGTGAATGCTGGTGTCTGAGGATAATGTTGTATCGTGCCTGTGTGAATGCTGGTGTCTGAGGATAATGTTGTATCGTGCCTGTGTGAATGCTGGTGTCTGAGGATAATGTTGTATCGTGCCTGTGTGAATGCTGGTGTCTGAGGATAATGTTGTATCGTGCCTGTGTGAATGCTGGTGTCTGAGGATAATGTTGTATCGTGCCTGTGTGAATGCTGGTGTCTGAGGATAATGTTGTATCGTGCCTGTGTGAATGCTGGTGTCTGAGGATAATGTTGTATCGTGCCTGTGTGAATGCTGGTGTCTGAGGATAATGTTGTATCGTGCCTGTGTGAATGCTGGTGTCTGAGGATAATGTTGTATCGTGCCTGTGTGAATGCTGGTGTCTGAGGATAATGTTGTATCGTACCTGTGTGAATGCTGGTGTCTGAGGATAATGTTGTATCGTACCTGTGTGAATGCTGGTGTCTGAGGATAATGTTGTATCGTACCTGTGTGAATGCTGGTGTCTGAGGATAATGTTGTATCGTACCTGTGTGAATGCTGGTGTCTGAGGATAATGTTGTATCGTACCTGTGTGAATGCTGGTGTCTGAGGATAATGTTGTATCGTACCTGTGTGAATGCTGGTGTCTGAGGATAATGTTGTATCGTACCTGTGTGAATGCTGGTGTCTGAGGATAATGTTGTATCGTACCTGTGTGAATGCTGGTGTCTGAGGATAATGTTGTATCGTACCTGTGTGAATGCTGGTGTCTGAGGATAATGTTGTATCGTACCTGTGTGAATGCTGGTGTCTGAGGATAATGTTGTATCGTACCTGTGTGAATACTGGTGTCTGAGGATAATGTTGTATCGTACCTGTGTGAATACTGGTGTCTGAGGATAATGTTGTATTGTACCTGTGTGAATACTGGTGTCTGAGGATAATGTTGTATCGTACCTGTGTGAATACTGGTGTGTTCCTCCAGACTTCTCTTACTAACGAAGGACTTGTCACAGAGCAGACAGTGGAACTGTTTAGCAGCGTCATGTAGAGCTCTGTGCATCTTCAGGCTGTGTTTATGAGCAAACGTCTTCCCACAGACCTTGCAGGAGTGGGGCCGCACCCCTGTGGGAACAACAATCATTATGATAAACAATATTAAGGCCAGGATTCAATCCCAACACCGGGTGATAGGCACTACTGCTTTATTGACATTAAGGATTCACCACCCGGCGTGGGTGACAGATCCACCACCCGGCGTGGGTGACAGATTCACCACCCGGCGTGGGTGACAGATTCACCACCCGGCGTGGGTGACAGATTCACCACCCGGCGTGGGTGACAGATTCACCACCCGGCGTGGGTGACAGATTCACCACCCGGCGTGGGTGACAGATTCACCACCCGGCGTGGGTGATAGGCACTACTGCTTTAAAAAGGCAACTTCAAATTGAGGTGATATACAGTGAGGGAAAAAAGTATTTGATCCCCTGCTGATTTTGTACGTTTGCCCACTGACAAAGAAATGATCAGTCTATAATTTTAATGGTAGGTTTATTTGAACAGTGAGAGACAGAATATCAACAAAAAAATCCAGAAAAACGCATGTCAAAAATGTTATGAATTGATTTGCATTTTAATGAGGGAAATAAGTATTTGACCCCTCTGGAAAACATGACTTAGTACTTGGTGGCAAAACCCTTGTTGGCAATCACAGAGGTCAGACGTTTCTTGTAGTTGGCCACCAGGTTTGCACACATCTCAGGAGGGATTTTGTCCCACTCCTCTTTGCAGATCTTCTTCAAGTCATTAAGGTTTTGAGGCTGACGTTTGGCAACTCGAACCTTCAGCTCCCTCCACAGATTTTCTATGGGATTAAGGTCTGGAGACTGGCTAGGCCACTCCAGGACCTTAATGTGCTTCTTCTTGAGCCACTCCTTTGTTGCCTTGGCCGTGTGTTTTGGGTCATTGTCATGCTGGAATACCCATCCACGACCCATTTTCAATACCCTGGCTGAGGGAAGGAGGTTTTCACCCAAGATTTGACGGTACATGGCCCCGTCCATCGTCCCTTTGATGCGGTGAAGTTGTCCTGTCCCTTTAGCAGGAAAACACCCCCAAAGCATAATGTTTCCACCTCCATGTTTGACGGTGGGGATGGTTTCTTGGGGTCATAGGCAGCATTCCTCCTCCTCCAAACACGGCAAGTTGGGTTGATGCCAAAGAACTCAATTTTGGTCTCATCTGACCACAACACGTTCACCCAGTTGTCCTCTGAATCATTCAGATGTTCATTGGCAAACTTCAGACGGGCATGTATATGTGCTTTCTTGAGCAGGGGGACCTTGCGGGCACTGCAGGATTTCAGTCCTTCACGGCATAGTCTGTTACCAATTGTTTTCTTGATGACTATGGTCCCAGCTGCCTTGAGATCATTGACAAGATCCTCCTGTGTAGTTCTGGGCTGATTCCTCACCGTTCTCATGATCATTGCCACTCCACGAGGTGAGATCTTGCATGGAGCCCCAGGCTGAGGGAGATTGACAGTTCTTTTGTGTTTCTTCCATTTGCGAATAATCACAGAAACTGTTGTCACCTTCTCACCAAGCTGCTTGGCGATGGTCTTGTAGCCCATTCCAGCCTTGTGTAGGTCTACAATCTTGTCCCTGACATCCTTGGAGAGCTCTTTGGTCTTGGCCATGGTGGAGAGTTTGGAATCTGATTGATTGATTGCTTCTGTGGACAGGTATCTTTTATACAGGTAAGAAACTGAGATTAGGAGCACTCCCTTTAAGAGTGTGCTCCTAATCTCCGTTCCTTACCTGTATGAAAGACACCTGGGAGCCAGAAATCTTTTTGATTGAGAAGGGGTCAAATACTTATTTCCCTCATTAAAATGCAAATCAATTTATAACATTTTTGACATGCGTTTTTCTGGATATTTTTGTTGTTATTCTGTCTCTCACTGTTCAAATAAACCTACCATTAAAATTATAGACTGATAATTTCTTTGTCAGTGGGCAAACGTACAAAATCAGCAGGGGATCAAATACTTTTTTCCCTCACTGTATGCAGTGCTTTCCTGTGAATAGAATTTATGTGATTGCAGGAACATTGCCTTTAAAAAAAGCCAGAAGCCAACAACCCGCCATAGGATTGAATCCCTGAAAATCAGTAATAATAAAAGGCCACGTCAACGCAGAATTCTACATTTCTCACACGGTTAAAAATATATTGAACTATCTTGCTGCATTGCGTAAACGCAGATGGAAAACGTTTCTTATTGTCATTTCTGCTCGACTTCAGACTAAATTTTGTACTTCAGGTTGCGTTTCTCCAATCAGACGAGAAACCTTTGCTCTTGTCGTCAGACCAATCAAATTCCCGCATTCACAAACGGGCATTGGATCAGCAGACGGCGCTCTGACCGATAGCAGAGAGGAAGAGACGATAGTTACTTTTCTCCGGTAGTGTTACTAAGTTAAAATGCAAGATTAAGTTTAAAGCGAAACATTAGGAAATGTAGCTGGCTGCATTCGTTTGATAGTAAACATAAGAAATCTGATGGTCATCCATCATCTTTGTGATAAAAACTAAAAAGTTTTTCTCCACTAATCAACAAAATATTATTGCATTTCAACATTAAAAACACACATGAAATGGTTTAAAAACAGATTTTTTTTGACGGGCTGTGTTTTGAAAATGTTGATTTCGGAAAGCTTAACGTGATTACCACCCAGTAATCACCAGATTACCACAAATACACCATGACAGCGCAATACACAAGGGGTGGAACAGTGGCAAAGGTACCCACAGGACAAACAGAATAATATTAGGCTGAGGAGAGATTAAATAGCATTAATACAACAAAAATAATTCTAAACACACCTTTAGTTTACAAAGTTAAACAACAGATTAGATTTAAACAGGCGCTTTACCACCTGAGAGCTGGGAGAAACTGACCCGTGTGGTTCAGCATGTGGATCCTCAGAGAATACAGCTTAGGAAGAGTCTTTCCACAGATGTCACAGACAAACTCTCTCTTGGTGCGTCCCTTGGCCCTGACGTCCCCCTCGAGGCCCTCTTCGCCGTGGGGCTGAGGGACCCTGACCAGGGTGGGCCTCTGGCTCTTCTGGTGCTTGTGTCTGGCCAGATGGGCCCTCAGAGAGGCCGCGTACTGGAACTCCTTGTTACATAACTAGAGACAGAAGGATTGTAGTCAGCATTGCAGTCTGGTGAGACCACACAGCAGGGATCAGCAACTAGAAGTTCGGGGGGAGGGTGTGGGGTTGGGTGGCCAGAACATAATTACAAATAATTTGTAAACTGCAAATTTAACGCAAAAAAAAGGCCAAAACTGATATATTTCACTAAAACATAATAATTTCAAACCTTGCTTACATTTGTATATACGATCACAAACCCTGACGAATTGAGGCTGTTCTGAGGGCAAAAGGGGGAGGAAGGTTTCAACTCAATATTAGGAAGGGGTCTGGCTAACATTACATAGATAACATTATCAACCAAGTCCTGTTTCCAACGTGAATGAAAGACAACCTGAGGTAAGTATGTGATGGGGTGCAGTTACTGTAAATATGTCATTGAGAGCTCCATGGTCTAAACGGACCAATGACTGCCCTCCGTAATATTACAGTGCTGTTCACCGGGCGCTGAAAGACGTGGAGGTCGATTAAGGTAACCCCCCCCCCCCCCCCCCACACCAAACCTCTCTGATTCAGAGGGGTTGGGTTAAATGAGGAAGACACGTTTCAGTTGAATACATTGTACAACTGACTAGGTATCCCCCTTTCCCTCCGTATTGATACATCTCATTACAGTCTCTCTCTATATATCACGCGTGGGAAAACTTTGGAACAGATTTCCTAAATTAAAATCACTTGGAGCTGATTGATTTTATATATATATATATATATATCTCTCTATCTATATATATAAATATATATATAATATATATGTATCAATATATGAGAGATTTTATATATATATAAACCTTTCTTTGATAAAAAAATAATAATTTGTATATATATAAAATCTCTCTCACATATATATATATCTATATAGAGAGAGATTTTAAATATATACAAATTTATATTTTTTGATCAAAGGTATATATATATATACATTTTTAATATAAACGTTTTTTGGATTATATAAATAAACACCTTTTAACTTGGGGGGCCAAATAAAATCCCCCGCAGGCCGCCAGTAGGGGAACCCTTCCATACACGACCATGAGAGATCATTCATATGACAACACTATAACGTCTCTGTTCACTCTGAAATACACCGCCTCTAAAGAAAAACAGGACAAGACCACTGGCTGCCAGTCAAACATGACTCAGACCACAGTGTCTCCCACCCCTCCTGTCTCAGCCTCAGACACAGACCTATTTAGAGGTACGTACACTACTACATCTAGAGAACAGTGTTGTCGGTACTACACTACTACATCTAGAGAACAGTGTTGTTGGTACGTACACTACTACATCTAGAGAACAGTGTTGTTGGTACGTACACTACTACATCTAGAGAACAGTGTTGTTGGTACTACACTACTACATCTAGAGAACAGTGTTGATGGTACGTACACTACTACATCTAGAGAACAGTGTTGTTGGTACGTACACTACTACATCTAGAGAACAGTGTTGATGGTACGTACACTACTACATCTAGAGAACAGTGTTGTTGGTACGTACACTACTACATCTAGAGAACAGTGTTGTCTGTACTACACTACTACATCTAGAGAACAGTGTTGTCGGTACGTACACTACTACATCTAGAGAACAGTGTTGTTGGTACGTACACTACTACATCTAGAGAACAGTGTTGTTGGTACGTACACTACTACATCTAGAGAACAGTGTTGTTGGTACGTACACTACTACATCTAGAGAACAGTGTTGTTGGTACGTACACTACTACATCTAGAGAACAGTGTTGTTGGTACGTACACTACTACACTACTACATCTAGAGAACAGTGTTGTTGGTACGTACACTACTACATCTAGAGAACAGTGTTGATGGTACGTACACTACTACATCTAGAGAACAGTGTTGTTGGTACGTACACTACTACATCTAGAGAACAGTGTTGTTGGTACGTACACTACTACATCTAGAGAACAGTGTTGATGGTACGTACACTACTACATCTAGAGAACAGTGTTGTTGGTACGTACACTACTACATCTAGAGAACAGTGTTGTCTGTACTACACTACTACATCTAGAGAACAGTGTTGTCGGTACGTACACTACTACATCTAGAGAACAGTGTTGTTGGTACTACACTACTACATCTAGAGAACAGTGTTGTTGGTACGTACACTACTACATCTAGAGAACAGTGTTGTCGGTACGTACACTACTACATCTAGAGAACAGTGTTGTTGGTACTACACTACTACATCTAGAGAACAGTGTTGTTGGTACTACACTACTACATCTAGAGAACAGTGTTGTTGGTACGTACACTACTACATCTAGAGAACAGTGTTGTCGGTACGTACACTACTACATCTAGAGAACAGTGTTGTTGGTACTACACTACTACATCTAGAGAACAGTGTTGTTGGTACGTACACTACTACATCTAGAGAACAGTGTTGTTGGTACGTACACTACTACATCTAGAGAACAGTGTTGTTGGTACGTACACTACTACATCTAGAGAACAGTGTTGTCGGTACTACACTACTACATCTAGAGAACAGTGTTGTTGGTACGTACACTACTACATCTAGAGAACAGTGTTGTTGGTACGTACACTACTACATCTAGAGAACAGTGTTGTTGGTACGTACACTACTACATCTAGAGAACAGTGTTGTTGGTACGTACACTACTACACTACTACATCTAGAGAACAGTGTTGTTGGTACGTACACTACTACATCTAGAGAACAGTGTTGTTGGTACGTACACTACTACACTACTACATCTAGAGAACAGTGTTGTTGGTACGTACACTACTACATCTAGAGAACAGTGTTGTCGGTACGTACACTACTACATCTAGAGAACAGTGTTGTCGGTACTACACTACTACATCTAGAGAACAGTGTTGTCGGTACGTACACTACTACATCTAGAGAACAGTGTTGTTGGTACGTACACTACTACATCTAGAGAACAGTGTTGATGGTACGTACACTACTACATCTAGAGAACAGTGTTGTTGGTACGTACACTACTACATCTAGAGAACAGTGTTGTTGGGACGTACACTACTACATCTAGAGAACAGTGTTGTTGGTACGTACACTACTACATCTAGAGAACAGTGTTGTTGGTACGTACACTACTACATCTAGAGAACAGTGTTGATGGTACGTACACTACTACATCTAGAGAACAGTGTTGTTGGTACGTACACTACTACATCTAGAGAACAGTGTTGTTGGTACGTACACTACTACATCTAGAGAACAGTGTTGTTGGTACGTACACTACTACACTACTACATCTAGAGAACAGTGTTGTTGGTACGTACACTACTACATCTAGAGAACAGTGTTGTTGGTACTACACTACTACATCTAGAGAACAGTGTTGTCGGTACGTACACTACTACATCTAGAGAACAGTGTTGTCGGTACGTACACTACTACATCTAGAGAACAGTGTTGTTGGTACGTACACTACTACATCTAGAGAACAGTGTTGTTGGTACGTACACTACTACATCTAGAGAACAGTGTTGTTGGTACGTACACTACTACATCTAGAGAACAGTGTTGTCGGTACGTACACTACTACATCTAGAGAACAGTGTTGTTGGTACTACACTACTACATCTAGAGAACAGTGTTGTTGGTACGTACACTACTACATCTAGAGAACAGTGTTGTCGGTACGTACACTACTACACTACTACATCTAGAGAACAGTGTTGTTGGTACGTACACTACTACATCTAGAGAACAGTGTTGACGGTACGTACACTACTACATCTAGAGAACAGTGTTGTTGGTACGTACACTACTACATCTAGAGAACAGTGTTGTCGGTACGTACACTACTACATCTAGAGAACAGTGTTGTTGGTACGTACACTACTACATCTAGAGAACAGTGTTGTTGGTACGTACACTACTACATCTAGAGAACAGTGTTGACGGTACGTACACTACTACATCTAGAGAACAGTGTTGATGGTACGTACACTACTACATCTAGAGAACAGTGTTGTTGGTACGTACACTACTACATCTAGAGAACAGTGTTGTTGGTACGTACACTACTACACTACTACATCTAGAGAACAGTGTTGACGGTACGTACACTACTACATCTAGAGAACAGTGTTGTTGGTACGTACACTACTACATCTAGAGAACAGTGTTGACGGTACGTACACTACTACATCTAGAGAACAGTGTTGACGGTACGTACACTACTACATCTAGAGAACAGTGTTGATGGTACGTACACTACTACATCTAGAGAACAGTGTTGTTGGTACGTACACTACTACATCTAGAGAACAGTGTTGTTGGTACGTACACTACTACATCTAGAGAACAGTGTTGTCGGTACGACACTACTACATCTAGAGAACAGTGTTGTCGGTACTACACTACTACATCTAGAGAACAGTGTTGTTGGTACGTACACTACTACATCTAGAGAACAGTGTTGTCGGTACTACACTACTACATCTAGAGAACAGTGTTGTTGGTACGTACACTACTACATCTAGAGAACAGTGTTGTCGGTACGTACACTACTACATCTAGAGAACAGTGTTGTCGGTACTACACTACTACATCTAGAGAACAGTGTTGTTGGTACGTACACTACTACATCTAGAGAACAGTGTTGTTGGTACGTACACTACTACATCTAGAGAACAGTGTTGTTGGTACGTACACTACTACATCTAGAGAACAGTGTTGTTGGTACGTACACTACTACATCTAGAGAACAGTGTTGTTGGTACGTACACTACTACATCTAGAGAACAGTGTTGTTGGTACGTACACTACTACATCTAGAGGACAGTGTTGTTGGTACGTACACTACTACATCTAGAGGACAGTGTTGTTGGTACGTACACTACTACATCTAGAGAACAGTGTTGTTGGTACGTACACTACTACATCTAGAGAACAGTGTTGTTGGTACGTACACTACTACATCTAGAGAACAGTGTTGTTGGTACGTACACTACTACATCTAGAGAACAGTGTTGTTGGTACGTACACTACTACATCTAGAGAACAGTGTTGTTGGTACGTACACTACTACATCTAGAGAACAGTGTTGTTGGTACGTACACTACTACATCTAGAGAACAGTGTTGTTGGTACGTACACTACTACATCTAGAGAACAGTGTTGTTGGTACGTACACTACTACATCTAGAGAACAGTGTTGTTGGTACGTACACTACTACATCTAGAGAACAGTGTTGTTGGTACGTACACTACTACATCTAGAGAACAGTGTTGTTGGTACGTACACTACTACATCTAGAGAACAGTGTTGTTGGTACGTACACTACTACATCTAGAGAACAGTGTTGTTGGTACGTACACTACTACATCTAGAGAACAGTGTTGTTGGTACGTACACTACTACATCTAGAGAACAGTGTTGTCGGTACGTACACTACTACATCTAGAGAACAGTGTTGTCGGTACGTACACTACTACATCTAGAGAACAGTGTTGTCGGTACGTACACTACTACATCTAGAGAACAGTGTTGTCGGTACTACACTACTACATCTAGAGAACAGTGTTGTCTGTACGTACACTACTACATCTAGAGAACAGTGTTGTCTGTACGTACACTACTACATCTAGAGAACAGTGTTGTTGGTACGTACACTACTACATCTAGAGAACAGTGTTGTTGGTACGTACACTACTACATCTAGAGAACAGTGTTGTTGGTACGTACACTACTACATCTAGAGAACAGTGTTGTTGGTACTACACTACTACATCTAGAGAACAGTGTTGTTGGTACGTACACTACTACATCTAGAGAACAGTGTTGTTGGTACGTACACTACTACATCTAGAGAACAGTGTTGTTGGTACTACACTACTACATCTAGAGAACAGTGTTGTTGGTACGTACACTACTACATCTAGAGAACAGTGTTGTTGGTACGTACACTACTACATCTAGAGAACAGTGTTGTTGGTACTACACTACTACATCTAGAGAACAGTATTGTCGGTACGTACACTACTACATCTAGAGAACAGTGTTGTTGGTACGTACACTACTACATCTAGAGAACAGTGTTGTCGGTACGTACACTACTACATCTAGAGAACAGTGTTGTCGGTACTACACTACTACATCTAGAGAACAGTGTTGTTGGTACGTACACTACTACACTACTACATCTAGAGAACAGTATTGTCGGTACGTACACTACTACATCTAGAGAACAGTGTTGTCGGTACGTACACTACTACATCTAGAGAACAGTGTTGTTGGTACGTACACTACTACATCTAGAGAACAGTGTTGTTGGTACGTACACTACTACATCTAGAGAACAGTGTTGTCGGTACGTACACTACTACATCTAGAGAACAGTGTTGTCGGTACGTACACTACTACATCTAGAGAACAGTGTTGTTGGTACTACACTACTACATCTAGAGAACAGTGTTGTTGGTACGTACACTACTACATCTAGAGAACAGTGTTGTTGGTACTACACTACTACATCTAGAGAACAGTGTTGTTGGTACTACACTACTACATCTAGAGAACAGTGTTGTTGGTACGTACACTACTACACTACTACATCTAGAGAACGGTGTTGTCGGTACTACACTACTACATCTAGAGAACAGTGTTGATGGTACGTACACTACTACATCTAGAGAACAGTGTTGATGGTACGTACACTACTACATCTAGAGAACAGTGTTGTCGGTACTACACTACTACATCTAGAGAACAGTGTTGATGGTACGTACACTACTACATCTAGAGAACAGTGTTGATGGTACGTACACTACTACATCTAGAGAACAGTGTTGATGGTACGTACACTACTACATCTAGAGAACAGTGTTGTCGGTACTACACTACTACATCTAGAGAACAGTGTTGATGGTACTACACTACTACATCTAGAGAACAGTGTTGTCGGTACGTACACTACTACATCTAGAGAACAGTGTTGTTGGTACGTACACTACTACATCTAGAGAACAGTGTTGTTGGTACGTACACTACTACATCTAGAGAACAGTGTTGATGGTACTACACTACTACATCTAGAGAACAGTGTTGTTGGTACGTACACTACTACATCTAGAGAACAGTGTTGTTGGTACGTACACTACTACATCTAGAGAACAGTGTTGTCGGTACGTACACTACTACATCTAGAGAACAGTGTTGTTGGTACTACACTACTACATCTAGAGAACAGTGTTGTTGGTACGTACACTACTACATCTAGAGAACAGTGTTGTTGGTACTACACTACTACATCTAGAGAACAGTGTTGTCGGTACTACACTACTACATCTAGAGAACAGTGTTGATGGTACGTACACTACTACATCTAGAGAACAGTGTTGTCGGTACTACACTACTACATCTAGAGAACAGTGTTGTCGGTACTACACTACTACATCTAGAGAACAGTGTTGTTGGTACTACACTACTACACTACTACATCTAGAGAACAGTGTTGTCGGTACTACACTACTACATCTAGAGAACAGTGTTGATGGTACGTACACTACTACATCTAGAGAACAGTGTTGTTGGTACGTACACTACTACATCTAGAGAACAGTGTTGTTGGTACGTACACTACTACATCTAGAGAACAGTGTTGATGGTACTACACTACTACATCTAGAGAACAGTGTTGTTGGTACGTACACTACTACATCTAGAGAACAGTGTTGTTGGTACGTACACTACTACATCTAGAGAACAGTGTTGTCGGTACGTACACTACTACATCTAGAGAACAGTGTTGTTGGTACTACACTACTACATCTAGAGAACAGTGTTGTTGGTACGTACACTACTACATCTAGAGAAAAGTGTTGTCGGTACTACACTACTACATCTAGAGAACAGTGTTGATGGTACGTACACTACTACATCTAGAGAACAGTGTTGTCGGTACTACACTACTACATCTAGAGAACAGTGTTGTCGGTACTACACTACTACATCTAGAGAACAGTGTTGTCGGTACGTACACTACTACATCTAGAGAACAGTGTTGTTGGTACGTACACTACTACATCTAGAGAACAGTGTTGTTGGTACGTACACTACTACATCTAGAGAACAGTGTTGTTGGTACGTACACTACTACATCTAGAGAACAGTGTTGTTGGTACGTACACTACTACATCTAGAGAACAGTGTTGTTGGTACGTACACTACTACATCTAGAGAACAGTGTTGTTGGTACGTACACTACTACATCTAGAGAACAGTGTTGTTGGTACGTACACTACTACATCTAGAGAACAGTGTTGTCGGTACGTACACTACTACATCTAGAGAACAGTGTTGTTGGTACGTACACTACTACATCTAGAGAACAGTGTTGTTGGTACTACACTACTACATCTAGAGAACAGTGTTGTTGGTACGTACACTACTACATCTAGAGAACAGTGTTGTCGGTACGTACACTACTACATCTAGAGAACAGTGTTGTTGGTACGTACACTACTACATCTAGAGAACAGTGTTGTTGGTACGTACACTACTACATCTAGAGAACAGTGTTGACGGTACGTACACTACTACATCTAGAGAACAGTGTTGATGGTACGTACACTACTACATCTAGAGAACAGTGTTGTTGGTACGTACACTACTACATCTAGAGAACAGTGTTGTTGGTACGTACACTACTACACTACTACATCTAGAGAACAGTGTTGACGGTACGTACACTACTACATCTAGAGAACAGTGTTGTTGGTACGTACACTACTACATCTAGAGAACAGTGTTGACGGTACGTACACTACTACATCTAGAGAACAGTGTTGACGGTACGTACACTACTACATCTAGAGAACAGTGTTGTCGGTACTACACTACTACATCTAGAGAACAGTGTTGATGGTACGTACACTACTACATCTAGAGAACAGTGTTGATGGTACGTACACTACTACATCTAGAGAACAGTGTTGTCGGTACTACACTACTACATCTAGAGAACAGTGTTGATGGTACGTACACTACTACATCTAGAGAACAGTGTTGATGGTACGTACACTACTACATCTAGAGAACAGTGTTGATGGTACGTACACTACTACATCTAGAGAACAGTGTTGTCGGTACTACACTACTACATCTAGAGAACAGTGTTGATGGTACTACACTACTACATCTAGAGAACAGTGTTGTCGGTACGTACACTACTACATCTAGAGAACAGTGTTGTTGGTACGTACACTACTACATCTAGAGAACAGTGTTGTTGGTACGTACACTACTACATCTAGAGAACAGTGTTGATGGTACTACACTACTACATCTAGAGAACAGTGTTGTTGGTACGTACACTACTACATCTAGAGAACAGTGTTGTTGGTACGTACACTACTACATCTAGAGAACAGTGTTGTCGGTACGTACACTACTACATCTAGAGAACAGTGTTGTTGGTACTACACTACTACATCTAGAGAACAGTGTTGTTGGTACGTACACTACTACATCTAGAGAACAGTGTTGTTGGTACTACACTACTACATCTAGAGAACAGTGTTGTCGGTACTACACTACTACATCTAGAGAACAGTGTTGATGGTACGTACACTACTACATCTAGAGAACAGTGTTGTCGGTACTACACTACTACATCTAGAGAACAGTGTTGTCGGTACTACACTACTACATCTAGAGAACAGTGTTGTTGGTACTACACTACTACACTACTACATCTAGAGAACAGTGTTGTCGGTACTACACTACTACATCTAGAGAACAGTGTTGATGGTACGTACACTACTACATCTAGAGAACAGTGTTGTTGGTACGTACACTACTACATCTAGAGAACAGTGTTGTTGGTACGTACACTACTACATCTAGAGAACAGTGTTGATGGTACTACACTACTACATCTAGAGAACAGTGTTGTTGGTACGTACACTACTACATCTAGAGAACAGTGTTGTTGGTACGTACACTACTACATCTAGAGAACAGTGTTGTCGGTACGTACACTACTACATCTAGAGAACAGTGTTGTTGGTACGTACACTACTACATCTAGAGAACAGTGTTGTTGGTACGTACACTACTACATCTAGAGAACAGTGTTGTTGGTACGTACACTACTACATCTAGAGAACAGTGTTGTCGGTACGTACACTACTACATCTAGAGAACAGTGTTGTTGGTACGTACACTACTACATCTAGAGAACAGTGTTGTTGGTACTACACTACTACATCTAGAGAACAGTGTTGTTGGTACGTACACTACTACATCTAGAGAACAGTGTTGTCGGTACGTACACTACTACATCTAGAGAACAGTGTTGTTGGTACGTACACTACTACATCTAGAGAACAGTGTTGTTGGTACGTACACTACTACATCTAGAGAACAGTGTTGACGGTACGTACACTACTACATCTAGAGAACAGTGTTGATGGTACGTACACTACTACATCTAGAGAACAGTGTTGTTGGTACGTACACTACTACATCTAGAGAACAGTGTTGTTGGTACGTACACTACTACACTACTACATCTAGAGAACAGTGTTGACGGTACGTACACTACTACATCTAGAGAACAGTGTTGTTGGTACGTACACTACTACATCTAGAGAACAGTGTTGACGGTACGTACACTACTACATCTAGAGAACAGTGTTGACGGTACGTACACTACTACATCTAGAGAACAGTGTTGATGGTACGTACACTACTACATCTAGAGAACAGTGTTGTTGGTACGTACACTACTACATCTAGAGAACAGTGTTGTTGGTACGTACACTACTACACTACTACATCTAGAGAACAGTGTTGTCGGTACTACACTACTACATCTAGAGAACAGTGTTGATGGTACGTACACTACTACATCTAGAGAACAGTGTTGATGGTACGTACACTACTACATCTAGAGAACAGTGTTGTCGGTACTACACTACTACATCTAGAGAACAGTGTTGATGGTACGTACACTACTACATCTAGAGAACAGTGTTGATGGTACGTACACTACTACATCTAGAGAACAGTGTTGATGGTACGTACACTACTACATCTAGAGAACAGTGTTGTTGGTACGTACACTACTACATCTAGAGAACAGTGTTGTTGGTACGTACACTACTACACTACTACATCTAGAGAACAGTGTTGTCGGTACTACACTACTACATCTAGAGAACAGTGTTGATGGTACGTACACTACTACATCTAGAGAACAGTGTTGATGGTACGTACACTACTACATCTAGAGAACAGTGTTGTCGGTACTACACTACTACATCTAGAGAACAGTGTTGATGGTACGTACACTACTACATCTAGAGAACAGTGTTGATGGTACGTACACTACTACATCTAGAGAACAGTGTTGATGGTACGTACACTACTACATCTAGAGAACAGTGTTGTCGGTACTACACTACTACATCTAGAGAACAGTGTTGATGGTACGTACACTACTACATCTAGAGAACAGTGTTGATGGTACGTACACTACTACATCTAGAGAACAGTGTTGATGGTACGTACACTACTACATCTAGAGAACAGTGTTGTCGGTACTACACTACTACATCTAGAGAACAGTGTTGATGGTACTACACTACTACATCTAGAGAACAGTGTTGTCGGTACGTACACTACTACATCTAGAGAACAGTGTTGTTGGTACGTACACTACTACATCTAGAGAACAGTGTTGTTGGTACGTACACTACTACATCTAGAGAACAGTGTTGATGGTACTACACTACTACATCTAGAGAACAGTGTTGTTGGTACGTACACTACTACATCTAGAGAACAGTGTTGTTGGTACGTACACTACTACATCTAGAGAACAGTGTTGTCGGTACGTACACTACTACATCTAGAGAACAGTGTTGTTGGTACTACACTACTACATCTAGAGAACAGTGTTGTTGGTACGTACACTACTACATCTAGAGAACAGTGTTGTTGGTACTACACTACTACATCTAGAGAACAGTGTTGTCGGTACTACACTACTACATCTAGAGAACAGTGTTGATGGTACGTACACTACTACATCTAGAGAACAGTGTTGTCGGTACTACACTACTACATCTAGAGAACAGTGTTGTCGGTACTACACTACTACATCTAGAGAACAGTGTTGTTGGTACTACACTACTACACTACTACATCTAGAGAACAGTGTTGTCGGTACTACACTACTACATCTAGAGAACAGTGTTGATGGTACGTACACTACTACATCTAGAGAACAGTGTTGTTGGTACGTACACTACTACATCTAGAGAACAGTGTTGTTGGTACGTACACTACTACATCTAGAGAACAGTGTTGATGGTACTACACTACTACATCTAGAGAACAGTGTTGTTGGTACGTACACTACTACATCTAGAGAACAGTGTTGTTGGTACGTACACTACTACATCTAGAGAACAGTGTTGTCGGTACGTACACTACTACATCTAGAGAACAGTGTTGTTGGTACTACACTACTACATCTAGAGAACAGTGTTGTTGGTACGTACACTACTACATCTAGAGAACAGTGTTGTCGGTACTACACTACTACATCTAGAGAACAGTGTTGATGGTACGTACACTACTACATCTAGAGAACAGTGTTGTCGGTACTACACTACTACATCTAGAGAACAGTGTTGTCGGTACTACACTACTACATCTAGAGAACAGTGTTGTCGGTACGTACACTACTACATCTAGAGAACAGTGTTGTTGGTACTACACTACTACATCTAGAGAACAGTGTTGTTGGTACGTACACTACTACATCTAGAGAACAGTGTTGTTGGTACGTACACTACTACATCTAGAGAACAGTGTTGTTGGTACGTACACTACTACATCTAGAGAACAGTGTTGTTGGTACTACACTACTACATCTAGAGAACAGTGTTGTTGGTACGTACACTACTACATCTAGAGAACAGTGTTGATGGTACGTACACTACTACACTACTACATCTAGAGAACAGTGTTGTTGGTACGTACACTACTACATCTAGAGAACAGTGTTGATGGTACGTACACTACTACATCTAGAGAACAGTGTTGATGGTACTACACTACTACATCTAGAGAACAGTATTGTTGGTACGTACACTACTACATCTAGAGAACAGTGTTGTTGGTACGTACACTACTACATCTAGAGAACAGTGTTGATGGTACGTACACTACTACATCTAGAGAACAGTGTTGTTGGTACGTACACTACTACACTACTACATCTAGAGAACAGTGTTGTTGGTACGTACACTACTACATCTAGAGAACAGTGTTGTCGGTACTACACTACTACATCTAGAGAACAGTGTTGTCGGTACTACACTACTACATCTAGAGAACAGTGTTGTTGGTACGTACACTACTACATCTAGAGAACAGTGTTGTTGGTACGTACACTACTACATCTAGAGAACAGTGTTGTTGGTACTACACTACTACATCTAGAGAACAGTGTTGTCGGTACTACACTACTACATCTAGAGAACAGTGTTGTTGGTACGTACACTACTACATCTAGAGAACAGTGTTGTTGGTACGTACACTACTACATCTAGAGAACAGTGTTGTTGGTACTACACTACTACATCTAGAGAACAGTGTTGTCGGTACTACACTACTACATCTAGAGAACAGTGTTGTTGGTACGTACACTACTACATCTAGAGAACAGTGTTGTCGGTACGTACACTACTACATCTAGAGAACAGTGTTGTTGGTACTACACTACTACATCTAGAGAACAGTGTTGTTGGTACGTACACTACTACACTACTACATCTAGAGAACAGTGTTGTTGGTACTACACTACTACATCTAGAGAACAGTGTTGTTGGTACTACACTACTACATCTAGAGAACAGTGTTGTCGGTACGTACACTACTACATCTAGAGAACAGTGTTGTTGGTACGTACACTACTACACTACTACATCTAGAGAACAGTGTTGTTGGTACTACACTACTACATCTAGAGAACAGTGTTGTTGGTACTACACTACTACATCTAGAGAACAGTGTTGTCGGTACGTACACTACTACATCTAGAGAACAGTGTTGTTGGTACGTACACTACTACACTACTACATCTAGAGAACAGTGTTGTTGGTACTACACTACTACATCTAGAGAACAGTGTTGTTGGTACTACACTACTACATCTAGAGAACAGTGTTGTTGGTACGTACACTACTACACTACTACATCTAGAGAACAGTGTTGTTGGTACTACACTACTACATCTAGAGAACAGTGTTGTTGGTACGTACACTACTACATCTAGAGAACAGTGTTGTTGGTACTACACTACTACATCTAGAGAACAGTGTTGTTGGTACGTACACTACTACATCTAGAGAACAGTGTTGTTGGTACGTACACTACTACATCTAGAGAACAGTGTTGTTGGTACTACACTACTACATCTAGAGAACAGTGTTGATGGTACGTACACTACTACACTACTACATCTAGAGAACAGTGTTGTTGGTACGTACACTACTACATCTAGAGAACAGTGTTGATGGTACGTACACTACTACATCTAGAGAACAGTGTTGATGGTACTACACTACTACATCTAGAGAACAGTATTGTTGGTACGTACACTACTACATCTAGAGAACAGTGTTGTTGGTACGTACACTACTACATCTAGAGAACAGTGTTGATGGTACGTACACTACTACATCTAGAGAACAGTGTTGTTGGTACGTACACTACTACACTACTACATCTAGAGAACAGTGTTGTTGGTACGTACACTACTACATCTAGAGAACAGTGTTGTTGGTACTACACTACTACATCTAGAGAACAGTGTTGTTGGTACGTACACTACTACATCTAGAGAACAGTGTTGTTGGTACTACACTACTACATCTAGAGAACAGTGTTGTTGGTACGTACACTACTACATCTAGAGAACAGTGTTGATGGTACGTACACTACTACATCTAGAGAACAGTGTTGATGGTACTACACTACTACATCTAGAGAACAGTGTTGTCGGTACGTACACTACTACATCTAGAGAACAGTGTTGTCGGTACTACACTACTACATCTAGAGAACAGTGTTGTTGGTACGTACACTACTACATCTAGAGAACAGTGTTGTTGGTACGTACACTACTACATCTAGAGAACAGTGTTGTTGGTACGTACACTACTACATCTAGAGAACAGTGTTGTTGGTACTACACTACTACATCTAGAGAACAGTGTTGTTGGTACTACACTACTACATCTAGAGAACAGTGTTGTTGGTACGTACACTACTACATCTAGAGAACAGTGTTGTTGGTACGTACACTACTACATCTAGAGAACAGTGTTGTTGGTACGTACACTACTACATCTAGAGAACAGTGTTGTTGGTACTACACTACTACATCTAGAGAACAGTGTTGTTGGTACGTACACTACTACATCTAGAGAACAGTGTTGTTGGTACGTACACTACTACATCTAGAGAACAGTATTGTTGGTACGTACACTACTACATCTAGAGAACAGTGTTGTTGGTACGTACACTACTACATCTAGAGAACAGTGTTGTTGGTACGTACACTACTACATCTAGAGAACAGTGTTGTTGGTACGTACACTACTACATCTAGAGAACAGTGTTGTTGGTACTACACTACTACATCTAGAGAACAGTGTTGTTGGTACGTACACTACTACATCTAGAGAACAGTGTTGTTGGTACGTACACTACTACATCTAGAGAACAGTATTGTTGGTACGTACACTACTACATCTAGAGAACAGTGTTGTTGGTACGTACACTACTACATCTAGAGAACAGTGTTGTCGGTACGTACACTACTACATCTAGAGAACAGTGTTGTCGGTACTACACTACTACATCTAGAGAACAGTGTTGTTGGTACGTACACTACTACATCTAGAGAACAGTGTTGATGGTACGTACACTACTACATCTAGAGAACAGTGTTGATGGTACTACACTACTACATCTAGAGAACAGTATTGTTGGTACGTACACTACTACATCTAGAGAACAGTGTTGTTGGTACGTACACTACTACATCTAGAGAACAGTGTTGATGGTACGTACACTACTACATCTAGAGAACAGTGTTGTTGGTACGTACACTACTACACTACTACATCTAGAGAACAGTGTTGTTGGTACGTACACTACTACATCTAGAGAACAGTGTTGTTGGTACTACACTACTACATCTAGAGAACAGTGTTGTTGGTACGTACACTACTACATCTAGAGAACAGTGTTGTTGGTACTACACTACTACATCTAGAGAACAGTGTTGTTGGTACGTACACTACTACATCTAGAGAACAGTGTTGATGGTACGTACACTACTACATCTAGAGAACAGTGTTGTTGGTACGTACACTACTACATCTAGAGAACAGTGTTGTCGGTACGTACACTACTACATCTAGAGAACAGTGTTGTCGGTACTACACTACTACATCTAGAGAACAGTGTTGTTGGTACGTACACTACTACATCTAGAGAACAGTGTTGTTGGTACGTACACTACTACATCTAGAGAACAGTGTTGTTGGTACGTACACTACTACATCTAGAGAACAGTGTTGTTGGTACTACACTACTACATCTAGAGAACAGTGTTGTTGGTACGTACACTACTACATCTAGAGAACAGTGTTGTTGGTACGTACACTACTACATCTAGAGAACAGTGTTGTCGGTACGTACACTACTACATCTAGAGAACAGTGTTGTCGGTACGTACACTACTACATCTAGAGAACAGTGTTGTTGGTACGTACACTACTACATCTAGAGAACAGTGTTGTTGGTACGTACACTACTACATCTAGAGAACAGTGTTGTTGGTACGTACACTACTACATCTAGAGAACAGTGTTGTCGGTACGTCACACTTACTACATCTAGAGAACAGTGTTGTTGGTACGTACACTACTACATCTAGAGAACAGTGTTGTTGGTACGTACACTACTACATCTAGAGAACAGTGTTGTTGGTACGTACACTACTACATCTAGAGAACAGTGTTGTTGGTACGTACACTACTACATCTAGAGAACAGTGTTGTTGGTACGTACACTACTACATCTAGAGAACAGTGTTGTTGGTACGTACACTACTACATCTAGAGAACAGTGTTGTCGGTACGTACACTACTACATCTAGAGAACAGTGTTGTTGGTACGTACACTACTACATCTAGAGAACAGTGTTGTCGGTACGTACACTACTACATCTAGAGAACAGTGTTGTCGGTACGTACACTACTACATCTAGAGAACAGTGTTGTCGGTACGTACACTACTACATCTAGAGAACAGTGTTGTCGGTACGTACACTACTACATCTAGAGAACAGTGTTGTCGGTACGTACACTACTACATCTAGAGAACAGTGTTGTCGGTACGTACACTACTACATCTAGAGAACAGTGTTGTTGGTACTACACTACTACATCTAGAGAACAGTGTTGTCGGTACGTACACTACTACATCTAGAGAACAGTGTTGTTGGTACGTACACTACTACATCTAGAGAACAGTGTTGTTGGTACGTACACTACTACATCTAGAGAACAGTGTTGATGGTACGTACACTACTACATCTAGAGAACAGTGTTGTTGGTACTACACTACTACATCTAGAGAACAGTGTTGTTGGTACGTACACTACTACATCTAGAGAACAGTGTTGTTGGTACGTACACTACTACATCTAGAGAACAGTGTTGTTGGTACTACACTACTACATCTAGAGAACAGTGTTGTCGGTACGTACACTACTACATCTAGAGAACAGTGTTGTTGGTACGTACACTACTACATCTAGAGAACAGTGTTGTTGGTACTACACTACTACATCTAGAGAACAGTGTTGTTGGTACGTACACTACTACATCTAGAGAACAGTGTTGTTGGTACTACACTACTACATCTAGAGAACAGTGTTGTCGGTACGTACACTACTACATCTAGAGAACAGTGTTGATGGTACGTACACTACTACACTACTACATCTAGAGAACAGTGTTGATGGTACGTACACTACTACATCTAGAGAACAGTGTTGTTGGTACGTACACTACTACATCTAGAGAACAGTGTTGTTGGTACGTACACTACTACATCTAGAGAACAGTGTTGTCGGTACGTACACTACTACATCTAGAGAACAGTGTTGTTGGTACGTACACTACTACATCTAGAGAACAGTGTTGTTGGTACGTACACTACTACACTACTACATCTAGAGAACAGTGTTGTTGGTACGTACACTACTACATCTAGAGAACAGTATTGTTGGTACGTACACTACTACATCTAGAGAACAGTGTTGTTGGTACTACACTACTACACTACTACATCTAGAGAACAGTGTTGACGGTACGTACACTACTACATCTAGAGAACAGTGTTGTTGGTACGTACACTACTACATCTAGAGAACAGTGTTGTTGGTACGTACACTACTACATCTAGAGAACAGTGTTGTTGCGTATCTACACTACTACATCTAGAGAACAGTGTTGTTGGTACTACACTACTACATCTAGAGAACAGTGTTGTTGGTACGTACACTACTACATCTAGAGAACAGTGTTGTCGGTACGTACACTACTACATCTAGAGAACAGTGTTGTTGGTACTACACTACTACATCTAGAGAACAGTGTTGTCGGTACGTACACTACTACATCTAGAGAACAGTGTTGTTGGTACTACACTACTACATCTAGAGAACAGTGTTGTCGGTACGTACACTACTACATCTAGAGAACAGTGTTGTTGGTACGTACACTACTACATCTAGAGAACAGTGTTGTTGGTACGTACACTACTACATCTAGAGAACAGTGTTGTTGGTACGTACACTACTACATCTAGAGAACAGTGTTGTCGGTACGTACACTACTACATCTAGAGAACAGTGTTGTCGGTACGTACACTACTACATCTAGAGAACAGTGTTGTTGGTACGTACACTACTACATCTAGAGAACAGTGTTGTTGGTACGTACACTACTACACTACTACATCTAGAGAACAGTGTTGTTGGTACGTACACTACTACATCTAGAGAACAGTGTTGTTGGTACGTACACTACTACATCTAGAGAACAGTGTTGTCGGTACTGCACTACTACACTACTACATCTAGAGAACAGTGTTGTCGGTACGTACACTACTACATCTAGAGAACAGTGTTGTCGGTACGTACACTACTACATCTAGAGAACAGTGTTGTCGGTACGTACACTACTACATCTAGAGAACAGTGTTGTCGGTACGTACACTACTACATCTAGAGAACAGTGTTGTTGGTACGTACACTACTACATCTAGAGAACAGTGTTGTCGGTACGTACACTACTACATCTAGAGAACAGTGTTGTCGGTACGTACACTACTACATCTAGAGAACAGTGTTGTTGGTACGTACACTACTACATCTAGAGAACAGTGTTGTCGGTACGTACACTACTACATCTAGAGAACAGTGTTGTTGGTACGTACACTACTACATCTAGAGAACAGTGTTGTCGGTACGTACACTACTACATCTAGAGAACAGTGTTGTCGGTACGTACACTACTACACTACTACATCTAGAGAACAGTGTTGTTGGTACGTACACTACTACATCTAGAGAACAGTGTTGTTGGTACGTACACTACTACATCTAGAGAACAGTGTTGTCGGTACGTACACTACTACATCTAGAGAACAGTGTTGTTGGTACGTACACTACTACATCTAGAGAACAGTGTTGTTGGTACGTACACTACTACACTACTACATCTAGAGAACAGTGTTGTCGGTACGTACACTACTACATCTAGAGAACAGTATTGTCGGTACGTACACTACTACATCTAGAGAACAGTGTTGTTGGTACTACACTACTACACTACTACATCTAGAGAACAGTGTTGTTGGTACGTACACTACTACATCTAGAGAACAGTGTTGTTGGTACTACACTACTACATCTAGAGAACAGTGTTGTTGGTACGTACACTACTACATCTAGAGAACAGTGTTGTTGGTACTACACTACTACATCTAGAGAACAGTGTTGTTGGTACGTACACTACTACATCTAGAGAACAGTGTTGTTGGTACGTACACTACTACATCTAGAGAACAGTGTTGTTGGTACGTACACTACTACATCTAGAGAACAGTGTTGTTGGTACTACACTACTACATCTAGAGAACAGTGTTGTTGGTACGTACACTACTACATCTAGAGAACAGTGTTGTTGGTACGTACACTACTACATCTAGAGAACAGTGTTGTTGGTACGTACACTACTACATCTAGAGAACAGTGTTGTTGGTACGTACACTACTACATCTAGAGAACAGTGTTGTTGGTACTACACTACTACATCTAGAGAACAGTGTTGTTGGTACGTACACTACTACATCTAGAGAACAGTGTTGTTGGTACTACACTACTACACTACTACATCTAGAGAACAGTGTTGTCGGTACTACACTACTACATCTAGAGAACAGTGTTGTCGGTACGTACACTACTACATCTAGAGAACAGTGTTGTTGGTACTACACTACTACATCTAGAGAACAGTGTTGTTGGTACGTACACTACTACATCTAGAGAACAGTGTTGTTGGTACGTACACTACTACATCTAGAGAACAGTGTTGTTGGTACTACACTACTACATCTAGAGAACAGTGTTGTTGGTACGTACACTACTACATCTAGAGAACAGTGTTGTTGGTACTACACTACTACACTACTACATCTAGAGAACAGTGTTGTCGGTACGTACACTACTACATCTAGAGAACAGTGTTGTCGGTACTACACTACTACATCTAGAGAACAGTGTTGTTGGTACTACACTACTACATCTAGAGAACAGTGTTGTTGGTACGTACACTACTACATCTAGAGAACAGTGTTGTTGGTACGTACACTACTACACTACTACATCTAGAGAACAGTGTTGTTGGTACGTACACTACTACATCTAGAGAACAGTGTTGTCGGTACGTACACTACTACATCTAGAGAACAGTGTTGTCGGTACGTACACTACTACACTACTACATCTAGAGAACAGTGTTGACGGTACGTACACTACTACATCTAGAGAACAGTGTTGTTGGTACTACACTACTACACTACTACATCTAGAGAACAGTGTTGTTGGTACGTACACTACTACATCTAGAGAACAGTGTTGTCGGTACGTACACTACTACATCTAGAGAACAGTATTGTCGGTACGTACACTACTACATCTAGAGAACAGTGTTGTTGGTACTACACTACTACATCTAGAGAACAGTGTTGTTGGTACTACACTACTACATCTAGAGAACAGTGTTGTTGGTACGTACACTACTACATCTAGAGAACAGTGTTGTCGGTACTACACTACTACATCTAGAGAACAGTGTTGTCGGTACGTACACTACTACATCTAGAGAACAGTGTTGTTGGTACGTACACTACTACATCTAGAGAACAGTGTTGTTGGTACGTACACTACTACATCTAGAGAACAGTGTTGTTGGTACTACACTACTACATCTAGAGAACAGTGTTGTCGGTACGTACACTACTACATCTAGAGAACAGTATTGTCGGTACGTACACTACTACATCTAGAGAACAGTGTTGTCGGTACGTACACTACTACATCTAGAGAACAGTATTGTCGGTACGTACACTACTACATCTAGAGAACAGTGTTGTTGGTACGTACACTACTACATCTAGAGAACAGTGTTGTTGGTACGTACACTACTACATCTAGAGAACAGTGTTGTCGGTACGTACACTACTACATCTAGAGAACAGTGTTGTTGGTACGTACACTACTACATCTAGAGAACAGTGTTGTTGGTACGTACACTACTACATCTAGAGAACAGTGTTGTTGGTACGTACACTACTACATCTAGAGAACAGTGTTGTTGGTACGTACACTACTACATCTAGAGAACAGTGTTGTTGGTACGTACACTACTACATCTAGAGAACAGTGTTGTTGGTACTACACTACTACACTACTACATCTAGAGAACAGTGTTGTTGGTACTACACTACTACACTACTACATCTAGAGAACAGTGTTGTTGGTACTACACTACTACACTACTACATCTAGAGAACAGTGTTGTTGGTACGTACACTACTACATCTAGAGAACAGTATTGTCGGTACGTACACTACTACATCTAGAGAACAGTGTTGTCGGTACGTACACTACTACAGCTAGAGAACAGTGTTGTTGGTACGTACACTACTACATCTAGAGAACAGTGTTGTTGGTACTACACTACTACATCTAGAGAACAGTGTTGTTGGTACGTACACTACTACATCTAGAGAACAGTGTTGTTGGTACGTACACTACTACATCTAGAGAACAGTGTTGTCGGTACTACACTACTACATCTAGAGAACAGTGTTGTTGGTACTACACTACTACATCTAGAGAACAGTGTTGTTGGTACGTACACTACTACATCTAGAGAACAGTATTGTCGGTACTACACTACTACATCTAGAGAACAGTGTTGTTGGTACGTACACTACTACATCTAGAGAACAGTGTTGTTGGTACGTACACTACTACATCTAGAGAACAGTGTTGTTGGTACGTACACTACTACATCTAGAGAACAGTGTTGTTGGTACGTACACTACTACATCTAGAGAACAGTGTTGATGGTACGTACACTACTACATCTAGAGAACAGTGTTGTTGGTACTACACTACTACATCTAGAGAACAGTGTTGTTGGTACGTACACTACTACATCTAGAGAACAGTGTTGTTGGTACTACACTACTACATCTAGAGAACAGTGTTGTCGGTACGTACACTACTACATCTAGAGAACAGTGTTGTTGGTACGTACACTACTACATCTAGAGAACAGTGTTGTTGGTACTACACTACTACATCTAGAGAACAGTGTTGTTGGTACTACACTACTACATCTAGAGAACAGTGTTGTTGGTACTACACTACTACATCTAGAGAACAGTGTTGATGGTACGTACACTACTACATCTAGAGAACAGTGTTGTTGGTACTACACTACTACATCTAGAGAACAGTGTTGTTGGTACTACACTACTACATCTAGAGAACAGTGTTGATGGTACGTACACTACTACATCTAGAGAACAGTGTTGTTGGTACTACACTACTACATCTAGAGAACAGTGTTGTTGGTACGTACACTACTACATCTAGAGAACAGTGTTGTTGGTACGTACACTACTACATCTAGAGAACAGTGTTGATGGTACTACACTACTACATCTAGAGAACAGTGTTGTTGGTACGTACACTACTACATCTAGAGAACAGTGTTGTCGGTACGTACACTACTACATCTAGAGAACAGTGTTGTTGGTACTACACTACTACATCTAGAGAACAGTGTTGTTGGTACTACACTACTACATCTAGAGAACAGTGTTGTTGGTACGTACACTACTACATCTAGAGAACAGTGTTGTTGGTACTACACTACTACATCTAGAGAACAGTGTTGATGGTACGTACACTACTACATCTAGAGAACAGTGTTGTTGGTACTACACTACTACATCTAGAGAACAGTGTTGTTGGTACTACACTACTACATCTAGAGAACAGTGTTGATGGTACGTACACTACTACATCTAGAGAACAGTGTTGTTGGTACGTACACTACTACATCTAGAGAACAGTGTTGTTGGTACGTACACTACTACATCTAGAGAACAGTGTTGTTGGTACTACACTACTACATCTAGAGAACAGTGTTGTTGGTACTACACTACTACATCTAGAGAACAGTGTTGACGGTACGTACACTACTACATCTAGAGAACAGTGTTGTTGGTACGTACACTACTACATCTAGAGAACAGTGTTGTTGGTACGTACACTACTACATCTAGAGAACAGTGTTGTCGGTACGTACACTACTACATCTAGAGAACAGTGTTGTTGGTACGTACACTACACTTGTATCCTCTGGTCTTCTCGTGTTTGAGTGTGTGCATGATGAGAGCGTAGCGCCGGTGAAACGACAGGCCACACTCTGAACAGGCGTGTTCTCCCTCCACCTCACTCCCTCCGTCTGGCTGGTCGGGTCCTAGACCCGGCTCTGGCCCCTCCCCCACAGGCTGCTCTGTGATAGGTGCTCCGTCTACAATGCCGTCTGGTGATAGGACGCCCTCAGTCTCTGTCTGGACAACATTCTCCATCCCAGCCACCGCAGCTTCCATCTCTTCAACGAGCCTCTTGGCGGGTCTACCCCTCTTCTTGAGGGTGTTGGGGTTTGGAAAAGAGATACAGAACAGTTAGGATGGGTAACACACACTACCAGTCAAAAGTTAAGTTTGGACACACCTACTCATTCAAGGGTTAGTCTTAATTTTAATAATTTTCTCCATTGTAGAATAATAGTGAAGACATCAACACTATAAAATAACACATATGGAATCATGTAGTAACCAAAAAAGTGTTAAACAAATCAAAATATATTTTATATTTGAGATTCTTCAAAGTTGCCACCCTTTGCCTTGATGACAGCTTTGCCCAATCTTGGCATTCTCTCAACCAGCTTCATGAGGTAGTCACCTGGAATGCCTTTTAATTAACAGATGTGACTTGTTAAAAGTTCATTTGTGGAATTTCTTTCCTTCTTAATGCGTTTGAGCCAATCAGTTGTGTTGTGACAAGGTAGGGGTGGTATACAGAAGATAGCCCTATTTGGTATAATACAAAGTCCATATTATGGCAAGAACAGCTCAAATAAGCAAAGAGAAACGACAGTCCATCATTTAAGACATGAAGGTCAGTCAACACGGAACACTTCAAGAACTTTGAAAGTTTCTTCAAGTGCAGTCGCAAAAACCATCAAGCGCTATGATGAAACTGGCTATCATGAGGACCACCACAGGAAAGAAAGACCCAGAGTTACCTCTGCTGCAGAGGATAAGTTCATTAGAGTTACCAGACTCCGAATAATAATAATTAGAGACTTGCTTGGGCCAAGAAACATGAGCAATGGACATTAGACCGGTGGAAATCTGTCCAAATTTGAGCATGTGTGGTTCCCACCACGAAGCATGGAGGAGGTGGTGTGGGGGTTCTATGCTGGTGACACTGTCTGTGATTTATTTAGAATTCAAGGCACACTGAACCAGCATGGCTACCACAGCATTCTGCAGCGATACGCCATCCCATCTGGTTTGCGCTTAGAGGGACTATCATTTGTTTTTCAACAGGACAATGTCCCAACACACCTCCAGGCTGTGTAAGGGCTATTTGACCAAGGAGAGTGATGGAGTGCTGCATCAGTTGACCTGGCCTCCGCAATCACCCGACCTCAACCCAGTTGAGATGGTTTGGGACGAGTTGGACCGCAGAGTGAAGGAAAAGCAGCCAACAAGTGCTCAGCATATGTGGGAACTCCTTCAAGACTGTTAGAAAAACATTCCTCATGAAGCTGGTTGAGAGAATGCCAAGAGTGTGAAAAACTGTCATCAAGGCAAAGGGTGGCTATTTGAAGAATCTCAAATATAAAATATATTTTGATTTGTTTAACACTTTTTTGGTTACTACATGATTCCATATGTGTTATTTCATAGTTTTGATGTCTTCACTATTATTCTACAATGTAGAAAATAAAGAAAAACCCTGGAATGAGTAGGTGTGTCCAAACTTTTGATTGGTATTTTTAATTTATTTATATATATATATATATATATCTATATCTCACACGCAGAGAGAGACATACACAAGTGCAAAGACTGCTCTGCAAGACTAATGTATTATCCATGCATGAATCTATAGTGACTGTGACTCCGTTCAGGTGTTTGTCTGTAGCCTACCTTGGGGGTGCTGGGACGTTGTGGGGTCTGGGCTCCCTTCTTGTCCTCTCTGTCCTCCTCCAGCCCCATGTGTAGCCTGACATACCCCCCCTCCCCCATGGAGCGCTGTCGTAGTCGTCTCTTATAGGGGTCATGGGTCCTCTGACCCTCCTCTGTAGGAGTAGAGACCGGCTCTGGCACCACCTCCTCCTCGACAGGAGACTCTGGCTCCTCGATCACCTCCTGCTTCACCTTGGCAGGACGTCCTCTCTTCCTCTTAGGGGGTTGGGGAGCAGCGGGAGGCTGTGGCTCGGCCTGGGGTGCTGGATCCCCCGTCTGGTGCTCTGACGTCTCCTCCTCCTGGGGCGTTGGGTCCTCCTGGACTACAGGTGGCGCTACAGCCAGACGGACCACCTCAGTAGGGGCCACCTTCCCTGGGTCCACGCTGATGAGGAAGGCCCCTGGTTCCATGGAGAGGGAGTCCCCATCCCCCTCATCCCCTTCATCATGCTGCTGCTGCTCCAGGGCCAGACAGGCTGACACCACGGCCAGGGACTCACTGGCTCCGGCCTGGCCGCTGTGGGTCACCACTGTCATGGTCTCTGCCTCTCCAGTAGGGGAGAAGAGGGTGACGGACTCGCCTACCCGGGCCTGGCCGCTGTGGGTGACCACCGTCATGGTCTCTGCCTCTCCAGTAGGGGAGAAGAGGGTGACGGACTCGCCTACCCGGGCCTGGCCGCTGTGGGTGACTAGAGTCACCGTCTCTGACCCAGCCTCCCCAACCACGGTCATAGTCTCCTCTGGTTCACCTCCCAGAGCCTGGGTGACTACAGACGTCAGATCCCCTCTGAAGGCCTCTGCTGTGTGGGCCAATGAGTCCAGGTCATCCCCTGCTCCAGCTAGCCCGGTATGAGTCACCACGGCATGGCCGTCGCTCCCGATGGTCATAATGTAGCTCCCGGGTTCTTCATTCGGGGCCTGTTGGGGTGCAGGCTGGCTGGACACCACCGTGTGGATGTCTCCTTGCTGGTAGACCATCAGCTTCTGCTCCTCTACCTTCTTGTGGACGGACTCACAGATCTGAAGGACCTCGGCCATCAGAAGGTGTCGGGCCAGCGTGGCAACGTCGGCCATCACACAGAAGTTGAAGCAGAGGTTGGAGGTGTACGCAAACTCTAGCAGGGGGAGGAAACTGACCTTGCTGAAACCTGAGGAGAGAGAGAGAGACAGAGACAGAGACAGAGAGAGAGACAGAGAGAGAGACAGAGAGAGAGACAGAGACAGAGACAGAGAGAGAGACAGAGAGACAGAGAGAGAGAGACGGGTTATTCCTCTGACCAAACCACCTCAGTAAGATGATGATTACAGGGAAACGTATTACTCAGACATCATCCAACCGTTTTATAACTCAGGATCTATACGGCCACAGGACGGTGACTTTTTCCTGTTGTTCTGATAACTACTCTTGACAGGCTTGTACCCCGATTCTTCATCCGGGGGTCTGGAGTCGATGAGATGAAAAGGTCCAATGACATTGGAGTCATTTAGCGCACGTCACCCAGCCCAACTTCTACATGAACCACAGCAGCCTGCACCTTCTCCATGTCTCACCTGAGAGGTCGACCACCGCTTCATGACTGGACACAGCTCCCTTCTCTATAAACAGCTCATTAAAGTAGTCGCTGCAGGCGGCCAGCACGGCCTTGTGAGCCCTGTGCTCCTCCCCCTCGATCAGCAGCGTGATGTCACAGAACTGGTTGTCGAGGCGCTGCTGGTTCAGCTTGTCCAGCATCGTCTGACCGTGTCTGGGAAGGTACTGCTTCACCACGCCCTTACTGTCCACCTGCAACACAATACAGGGAGTCATGACTACTGTCCACCTGCAACACAATACAGGGAGTCATGACTACTGTCCACCTGCAACACAATACAGGGAGTCATGACTACTGTCCACCTGCAACACAATACAGGGAGTCATGACTACTGTCCACCTGCAACACAATACAGGGAGTCATGACTACTGTCCACCTGCAACACAATACAGGGAGTCATGACTACTGTTCTCCTGGAACACTAGACAGAGAGTCATGACTACTGTCCACCTAAGACAACACAAGACAGAGAGTCATGACGACTGTCCTAACTGACAACACTAGACAGAGAGAGATGACCTAATGACAACACTAGACACAGAGAGAGGGAGACCTAAGACAACACTAGACAGAGAGAGAGAGAGAGACCTAAGACAACACTAGACACAGAGAGAGAGAGACCTAAGACAACACTAGACAGAGAGAGAGACAGAGAGAGAGAGACCTAAGACAACACTAGACAGAGAGAGAGACAGAGAGAGAGAGACCTAAGACAACACTAGACACAGAGAGAGAGAGACCTAAGACAACACTAGACACAGAGAGAGAGAGACCTAAGACAACACTAGACAGAGAGAGAGAGAGAGACCTAAGACAACACTAGAGAGAGAGAGACCTAAGACAACACTAGACAGACAGAGAGAGAGAGAGACCTAAGACAACACTAGACAGAGAGAGAGAGAGAGACCTAAGACAACACTAGACAGAGAGAGAGACCTAAGACAACACTAGACAGAGAGAGAGAGACCTAAGACAACACTAGACAGAGAGAGAGAGAGACCTAAGACAACACTAGACAGAGAGAGAGAGAGAGACCTAAGACAACACTAGACAGAGAGAGAGAGAGACCTAAGACAACACTAGACACAGAGAGAGAGAGACCTAAGACAACACTAGACAGAGAGAGAGACAGAGAGAGAGAGACCTAAGACAACACTAGACAGAGAGAGAGACAGAGAGAGAGAGACCTAAGACAACACTAGACACAGAGAGAGAGAGACCTAAGACAACACTAGACACAGAGAGAGAGAGACCTAAGACAACACTAGACACAGAGAGAGAGAGACCTAAGACAACACTAGACAGAGAGAGAGACAGAGAGAGAGAGACCTAAGACAACACTAGAGAGAGAGAGACCTAAGACAACACTAGACAGACAGAGAGAGAGAGAGACCTAAGACAACACTAGACAGAGAGAGAGAGAGACCTAAGACAACACTAGACAGAGAGAGAGACCTAAGACAACACTAGACAGAGAGAGAGAGACCTAAGACAACACTAGACAGAGAGAGAGAGAGACCTAAGACAACACTAGACAGAGAGAGAGAGAGAGACCTAAGACAACACTAGACACAGAGAGAGAGAGACCTAAGACAACACTAGACAGAGAGAGAGACAGAGAGAGAGAGACCTAAGACAACACTAGACAGAGAGAGAGACAGAGAGAGAGAGACCTAAGACAACACTAGACACAGAGAGAGAGAGACCTAAGACAACACTAGACACAGAGAGAGAGAGACCTAAGACAACACTAGACAGAGAGAGAGAGAGAGACCTAAGACAACACTAGACAGAGAGAGAGACAGAGAGAGAGAGACCTAAGACAACACTAGAGAGAGAGAGACCTAAGACAACACTAGACAGACAGAGAGAGAGAGAGACCTAAGACAACACTAGACAGAGAGAGAGAGAGAGACCTAAGACAACACTAGACAGAGAGAGAGAGAGAGACCTAAGACAACACTAGACAGAGAGAGAGAGACCTAAGACAACACTAGACAGAGAGAGAGAGAGACCTAAGACAACACTAGACAGAGAGAGAGAGAGACCTAAGACAACACTAGACAGAGAGAGAGAGAGACCTAAGACAACACTAGACAGAGAGAGAGAGACCTAAGACAACACTAGACAGAGAGAGAGAGACCTAAGACAACACTAGACAGAGAGAGAGAGAGACCTAAGACAACACTAGACAGAGAGAGAGAGAGAGACCTAAGACAACACTAGACACAGAGAGAGAGAGACCTAAGACAACACTAGACAGAGAGAGAGACAGAGAGACCTAAGACAACACTAGACAGAGAGAGAGACAGAGAGAGAGAGACCTAAGACAACACTAGACACAGAGAGAGAGAGACCTAAGACAACACTAGACACAGAGAGAGAGAGACCTAAGACAACACGAGACAGAGAGAGAGAGAGAGACCTAAGACAACACTAGACAGAGAGAGAGACAGAGAGAGAGAGACCTAAGACAACACTAGAGAGAGAGAGACCTAAGACAACACTAGACAGACAGAGAGAGAGAGAGACCTAAGACAACACTAGACAGAGAGAGAGAGAGAGACCTAAGACAACACTAGACAGAGAGAGAGAGAGAGACCTAAGACAACACTAGACAGAGAGAGAGAGACCTAAGACAACACTAGACAGAGAGAGAGAGACCTAAGACAACACTAGACAGAGAGAGAGAGAGACCTAAGACAACACTAGACAGAGAGAGAGAGAGACCTAAGACAACACTAGACAGAGAGAGAGAGACCTAAGACAACACTAGACACAGAAAGAGAGAGACCTAAGACAACACTAGACACAGAAAGAGAGAGACCTAAGACAACACTAGACAGAGAGAGAGAGACCTAAGACAACACTAGACAGAGAGAGAGAGACCTAAGACAACACTAGACACAGAGAGAGAGAGACCTAAGACAACACTAGACACAGAGAGAGAGAGACCTAAGACAACACTAGACACAGAGAGAGAGAGACCTAAGACAACACTAGACACAGAGAGAGAGAGACCTAAGACAACACTAGACACAGAGAGAGAGAGACCTAAGACAACACTAGACACAGAGAGAGAGAGACCTAAGACAACACTAGACAGAGAGAGAGAGACCTAAGACAACACTAGACAGAGAGAGAGAGACCTAAGACAACACTAGACAGAGAGAGAGAGACCTAAGACAACACTAGACAGAGAGAGAGAGAGAGACCTAAGACAACACTAGACAGAGAGAGAGAGAGAGACCTAAGACAACACTAGACAGAGAGAGAGAGAGAGACCTAAGACAACACTAGACAGAGAGAGAGAGAGAGACCTAAGACAACACTAGACAGAGAGAGAGAGAGAGACCTAAGACAACACTAGACAGAGAGAGAGAGAGAGACCTAAGACAACACTAGACAGAGAGAGAGAGAGAGACCTAAGACAACACTAGACAGAGAGAGAGAGAGAGACCTAAGACAACACTAGACAGAGAGAGAGAGAGAGACCTAAGACAACACTAGACAGAGAGAGAGAGAGAGACCTAAGACAACACTAGACAGAGAGAGAGAGAGACCTAAGACAACACTAGACAGAGAGAGAGAGAGACCTAAGACAACACTAGACAGAGAGACCTAAGACAACACTAGACAGAGAGAGAGAGAGAGACCTAAGACAACACTAGACAGAGAGAGAGAGAGAGAGAGACCTAAGACAACACTAGACAGAGAGAGAGAGACCTAAGACAACACTAGACAGAGAGACCTAAGACAACACTAGACAGAGAGACCTAAGACAACACTAGACAGAGAGACCTAAGACAACACTAGACAGAGAGAGAGAGACCTAAGACAACACTAGACAGAGAGAGAGAGACCTAAGACAAGACAGAGAGAGACCTAAGACAAGACAGAGAGAGACCTAAGACAAGACAGAGAGAGACCTAAGACAAGACAGAGAAAGACCTAAGACAACACTAGACAGTATAGTATCAGTAAAGAGGCCATATCCCCCCATAAAATACAACAACACTGACAAAGACCAGTTCGTGTTTAGCCACAGTCCTGGGGCTCTTGGTCTTGTGATGAATGGAAGTCACCAAGTCCATCTCGTCGTCCTCCTCCTCATCCTCCTCGTCACTGGCTGGGGTTGTGACCCTCCTCGGTCTCCCCGGTCGGCCCACCAGTCTGGATCCGCTACGGTCCTCCGATAGCCCTCTCCGGTCCTGTCTGTTCTGGCACTGGCTACACTGCCTCATGTAGTCCTTCACCTGCTTCAGGATACCTGGGAGGACACAGGGTTAATCACATTGATGTATGAAACAACGACCAGTATGCGTACACACTGAATGGTTTCAGTAGCTGGATGGATTGCCTTCATCGTTATGGTGCAGCAGTACTCTCATCACGTCAATGACAAGGAGACATTTTGGACAACAAATGTCCGTTTCTGAAACACGTGCATACACGGGGAGAGGTTGGTATTTTAATATTGATGCGTGGTGTGTTGACAAGTGGACCAGTGGTGTGTTGACAAGTGGACCAGTGGTGTGGTGACAAGTGGACCAGTGGTGTGGTGACAAGAGGACCAGTGGTGTGTTGACAAGTGGACCAGTGGTGTGGTGACAAGAGGACCAGTGGTGTGTTGACAAGAGGACCAGTGGTGTGTTGACAAGAGGACCAGTGGTGTGTTGACAAGTGGACCAGTGGTGTGTTGACAAGAGGACCAGTGGTGTGTTGACAAGAGGACCAGTGGTGTGTTGACAAGAGGACCAGTGGTGTGTTGACAAGAGGACCAGTGGTGTGTTGACAAGAGGACCAGTGGTGTGTTGACAAGAGGACCAGTGGTGTGTTGACAAGTGGACCAGTGGTGTGTTGACAAGAGGACCAGTGGTGTGTTGACAAGAGGACCAGTGGTGTGTTGACAAGAGGACCAGTGGTGTGTTGACAAGAGGACCAGTGGTGTGTTGACAAGAGGACCAGTGGTGTGTTGACAAGAGGACCAGTGGTGTGTTGACAAGAGGACCAGTGGTGTGTTGACAAGAGGACCAGTGGTGTGGTGACAAGAGGACCAGTGGTGTGTTGACAAGAGGACCAGTGGTGTGTTGACAAGAGGACCAGTGGTGTGTTGACAAGAGGACCAGTGGTGTGTTGACAAGTGGACCAGTGGTGTGGTGACAAGAGGACCAGTGGTGTGTTGACAAGAGGACCAGTGGTGTGTTGACAAGAGGACCAGTGGTGTGTTGACAAGAGGACCAGTGGTGTGTTGACAAGAGGACCAGTGGTGTGTTGACAAGAGGACCAGTGGTGTGTTGACAAGAGGACCAGTGGTGTGGTGACAAGAGGACCAGTGGTGTGTTGACAAGAGGACCAGTGGTGTGTTGACAAGAGGACCAGTGGTGTGTTGACAAGAGGACCAGTGGTGTGTTGACAAGAGGACCAGTGGTGTGTTGACAAGAGGACCAGTGGTGTGTTGACAAGAGGACCAGTGGTGTGTTGACAAGTGGACCAGTGGTGTGTTGACAAGAGGACCAGTGGTGTGTTGACAAGAGGACCAGTGGTGTGGTGACAAGAGGACCAGTGGTGTGTTGACAAGAGGACCAGTGGTGTGTTGACAAGAGGACCAGTGGTGTGCGGGTCAGCTGTTTGTTCACCCACAATTGCTAATAACCCGTATTATAACCCGTATAACAACTTGTTAAATAACCCGTCCGCCCATCTAGATGTGATAAAGTGAAACCCGTTAATATAGAAAATGCGCTGTAGACTACAGTCAGACGGTGCAACGATTTGTTACATTTTCCCCCAAAAAATTGGGCTATTTTTGTTAGTCAACTTGTCTATGATTAGATACATGCAGCTTCTCTTCTGTCATATGCTGCCCTAGAAGAATAAATAGAACTAAAGAATGTCTCTGCTCCGCAAAAAAAAGTAGAGATAACAGAGAACCTCACCCGAATGTCATAAATCCATAGAATGGATGCGTCAATCTAGTTCGGTGAGGTTCTCTGTTATCTCTACTTTTTTGCAGAGGAAAGACGTTTAGGGACCGGGAAGAAAATGCAATAACTCTAAAAACTGAGTCTAGCATGCTAGCGCAATAACTTGAAGTCTATGGGTAACGCTAGTTAGCATTGTTTCACAAAACTACTTCTATATTTCCGTCATACTGGACACAGAGACAAAATGGCCAGGGCTCGGGTTTGAAGCTGAGCCATCTGCACGTCCTCTGCTGCGTGGTACAGTCATATCTGACTAAGATCATAACATGGTGTCAGAAGTGCTTCCAACCTCGTCAAATAAGAAGGAGAGATTATTTCACAGAAAATAATAAAATGTCACTTGAGTTTTGTCGGAGTTGAGTGACGAAAAGTAGCTCACTGCTCTCTCGCGGCTCTTCACTGAGCAGAGCAGCCCAAGAGGACTCCCCAAGTGGCGCAGCGGTCTAAGGCACTGCATTTCAGCTAGAGACGTCACTACAGACAACCTGGTTCGAATCCAGACTATCACAACGGGCCGTGATTGGGAGACCCATAGGGCGGCGCCCAGCGTCGTCTGAGTTTGGCCGGTTGTAGGCCGTCATCGTAAATAAGAATTTGTTCTTAACTGCCTAGTTAAATAAAGGTTCAATCAAAAATGAAAGGGGGAAAAAAACAGCCGTTGCGATGGATACTCAGAGAGCCATGAGCAGAGCGAGCTGCATGCAGGGAGTGACAGAGGAGCTAATGAATTAACCAATGGGGCGGGGAGAAGTTATTTCTGTTACGGCCGGGCCTTCAATTTCGCAGAGGCAATCGACCTGGGTAGGGCCTGAACAAAGGCCCTACAATATGAAGATAACTGCTCCTCCAGTCGATGTCATGGCAGCGTTGGCTATCAAAGCTCATGCGGCAGGTAGCCTACCGGTTAAGAGTGGTGGGCCAGAAACAGAAAGGTCGCTGGTTCGAATCCCCGAGCAGACTAGGTGAAAGAAATCTGTCGATGTGCCCTTGAGCAAGGCACTTCACCCTAATTGCTCCTGTAAGTCGCTCTGGATGAGAGCGTCTGCTAAAATGTACTAAAATGTACATTGTAAAAACACGTCGTCGGGTCTCATGGTCGTTTCTCGCCGAACTGTATATGTTCAGGTCGTCAAATCAAATCCTTCCATATGAAGTTGTTGTTTTTTTAAGAACATTAAAACGTGTAATTTTCACGAGGTTGGAAGTGACATGTTCAACTACTTAAGAGATTGGCTCTGATCTAGGTTGTGCATTTAGGTCGAGAAAACGAACAACTAAAAAAGGACTTTTTTTTTTTTTTTACTTCTCTCATTGACTTGGCCTGTTCGGCAAGCATTCACAGGAGTATCACGATGTTGCACCTCTGGGTTTAGAAACTGTGGCCTGAACGTTGCGGGCTTAGGCTTAGGATAAGGCTTGAAATCCATGCCTGTACAGGGCTCTACTACCCTTTATCTACGCAATATTTCACAACCCTAAACCCACCTGCCCCACAGATATAACCATGGGGACTGCAGGTATGACTCAACCTGCACAGAACTTAAAACTAAAATATTTAACTTTTTGGGTAACCCACCAAATTCACATAGGTATGTATGACAGTTAAAGATGTCATTCTCATTGAAAGCCAGTCTTGGTGGTGTATCTGTTCTGTGTACAATTTCTATGCTTCCCGTTTAGTTTATGCTGTCTTTTACATTCGGTTTGGTATACCAGCTTCAAATAGCTGAAAATACAATATTTAATATCTGAAAATACAAACAAATTATTCACAGCTGTTTAGATGGTGCAATGATTGTCTGTAGAATGACTTTGTTTTGTCACAAACTGAAATTAGGCGAACTATTAGAATTTTTGCAACCAGGAAATGGCGGAATGATTTCTGCATATTGCTCCTTTAAGCGTACCATGTATTGATTGACCAATCAGACACCGGTTAACTAGCTAGCGAGCCATATGGCTAACAAACTGCGAAGGAAATATACCAGCTGGTGTTTTCTTTTACGCGTGTTCTCTGGCCTAATAAACAAAAAAGTGTCGCTAGATAATTTAGCTATAGAATTATATTTTACCTCTCCACCAATACTTCTGAGAAATGGATTCCCAAGTGTGATGCTGGTTGAGGTGCTCTTCTCCGGCGACAATGTGCGACTCGTCGATAAGTTCCTTCCTCCGACCAGCCTGCAACACCACTTCCAACTCGGTGAATTCATCCAGGCCTTTCTGTCTTCTCTGGTAGTACAGTGTGCCATTCCGCACGACATAGCAAGCGGCTGCTTTACGAATCTTTCTTTTCGTATTGCCATGGGTCCCTGGTGCGTACGGCTCCCGCTCATCAGTCAGATAGCGTCTGATGGCTAAGTAGCTTTCCTCGCACGACATAACCTTAATTATTCGCGCACACAACTAAAATTACGCTATTTATTTCGAAGAGAAAAGCATCTTCGAACTTGTAATTTTTAAATCCGTATAAGTGCCACATAATATACAAAAAAATACAATATTTCAGGTTATTTTCGAAGGGGGAACGCAGTTCTTGACCGTGAGGGGTGGACTTGCATGAACAGACAAAATGGCTGCTGCACAACCGGATGTGGCGTGAGAAATGGCGGAAGAGCAGAGATACTGTATGTAATGGCGAGGTAATCTTGTCTCCGCCCTAACAGTGTTAGTCGGTGTCCTGAAGGCAGGTGGTCTGCTTATCGTGGACAGATTAAACCCTCTCGCTTCGCCTCGTCCTTCTTATTCTTTGAGGTTTAATGGCAGACTACAACCTACGGGTGTATTGACGCCACCTACTGTACAGGGTAAGGAAACAAAAATACTAATTTGGAGAGGGGCAGAGGTCTGATACCAACAGGCTGTTCTCTCCCATACCGTCAGGCAGCGGTCTGATACAGTTTCTATATACACTGAGTACACAGTTATGAGAACACCTATTTAATATTGAGCTGCTTGCTTAGCGAGTACCACTTCCTCCCGATTTAGCCCATACCTGGCGTGAACTCGAGGCCTCTGCCTCACAAACACACAACTGCCCCCCTCAAGTGTCTTACCCGATCGCTCCACCTCAAAAGCTAGTTAATGAGGCGATGCAAGAGGGACACTTCAGGCTTAGGAGTAAGTTCCCCATCTGCTACACTAACACACATCACAGCTGCTGCTACCAGATTCTTATAGTTTGTCCATTTTATACTTTATTTTACATTTAGAAAGACAATAACGACATGACAATAAACAATAGAGAGGGGGGGGGGGGTCGCCTGGGTCCTACCAGGAAACGCAGGACACTCAGCGAGCCCTGCCACAGCAAGCCAGGCATCATGTGTGACCAGGCAGGAGTCAAGCGTGGGGGGGGGGGTACAGTTCACAAACAAATACAGGCCATTAATATATCAGGCGATGCTCTTTGATATACATATGACATTTTATTTTTTTAACTAACGATATTTAACTTTTATAATGTCCCAGAGACTCTCTAGACCATAGTCCTGCAGGGCCGATGCCGCTCTTTCCGTACTCAATAAATCCACGAATTCCCTTAACCAAATGTCCATACTGAACCACTGAGGTTTGCACTGTTTCCAATTCATTAGTATTGTTCGTTTGACCGATAGGAAGGTCAGTGCGACGTGGCTCTAGGTCGGATATTGTCCACCCTACTTCCTAGCAAGCACACTACAGGACAAAGTGGAATACATACGTTCAAAATTCCAGACACGATATCAACTACTTCTGTCCCCAAAAAATTTGACGGCCAGACATTTCCAGAACAGATGCATTAGTTTACCAACCTCACCGCAGCTATGCCAAATCTGAAAGGCTTTGATATTTTTTCTTTCAACAAGTGAGGTTTTATATAAGCCCTATGTAAGAACTTCATTTGAATAATTATATACCTTACACAGTTGGATATTGCTGGTGTTTTTCCATATTGCATCCCACTGTACTGCGGTGAGAGATACACACATGTCCTGTTCCCAAGGTAACGGAGTAGGGATGTTGCTGTTTGGGGAGGAGAGGCCAACCAGGAAACCGTTCCTTTCCCGTTAGCTGCACCCCTCAGTGTCTTGTCCATCACACATTTAGATCCCACATCAATTGAGTAAATACATTTTATTATTGATTTGAGCTGCAAATAAGGTAGAAATGCCATATCGATCAGACTAAACTCTGCTCTACCAACTCTTTAAATGGTTTCATATCACCTTCGTTTACGACCTGCCCCAGCTGACTGATGTTTTGGCGTTGCCAGGTAATATTAGCCAATGTCTTTCTCCCTGCAGTAAACAAGAGGTTGTTCCCTATTGGACATGAAGGGAGAGATGCTCGACTGATAGATATCATTTTATGAAGTATCTTTGCCACTTCACACGAAAACTCAAGTAGTGGGTTATCTATCTTACAGTAGAACTTGTTGTAATACCATAATGATTACTATGTTCTGTTACAATGTGTTCCTCTAACCACTCCCAGCTGCCTACTATTCCCCATTTGTATAACCCATGACAATGGGTATCTGACATTATAAGACTACATAACGGCATGACAATGGGTATCTGGCATTATAAGACTTAATAACCACATGACAATGGGCATCTGGCATTATAAGACTTAATAACCACATGACAATGGGCATCTGGCATTATAAGACTACATAACGGCATGACAATGGGCATCTGGCATTATAAGACTACATAACGGCATGACAATGGGCATCTGGCATTATAAGACTACATAACCACATGACAATAGGTATCTGACATTATAAGACTACATAACCACATGACAATAGGTATCTGACATTATAAGACTACATAACCACATGACAATAGGTATCTGACATTATAAGACTACATAACCACATGACAATAGGTATCTGACATTATAAGACTACATAACGGCATGACAATGGGCATCTGGCATTATAAGACTACATAACCACATGACAATAGGTATCTGACATTATAAGACTACATAACCACATGACAATAGGTATCTGACATTATAAGACTACATAACCACATGACAATAGGTATCTGACATTATAAGACTACATAACCACATGACAATAGGTATCTGACATTATAAGACTACATAACGGCATGACAATGGGCATCTGGCATTATAAGACTACATAACCACATGACAATAGGTATCTGACATTATAAGACTACATAACCACATGACAATAGGTATCTGACATTATAAGACTACATAACCACATGACAATAGGTATCTGACATTATAAGACTACATAACCACATGACAATAGGTATCTGACATTATAAGACTACATAACCACATGACAATAGGTATCTGACATTATAAGACTACATAACGGCATGACAATAGGTATCTGACATTATAAGACTACATAACGGCATGACAATAGGTATCTGACATTATAAGACTACATAACGGCATGACAATAGGTATCTGACATTATAAGACTACATAACGGCATGACAATGGGCATCTGACATTATAAGACTACATAACGGCATGACAATAGGTATCTGACATTATAAGACTACATAACGGCATGACAATGGGCATCTGACATTATAAGACTACATAACGGCATGACAATGGGCATCTGACATTATAAGACTACATAACCACATGACAATGGGTATCTGACATTATAAGACTTAATAACCACATGACAATGGGTATCTGACATTATAAGACTACATAACGGCATGACAATAGGTATCTGACATTATAAGACTACATAACGGCATGACAATAGGTATCTGACATAAAACCACGAATACAAATAAAGATGAGGACCACCTTGCTTCTTGACATGGACAGGTTGTCACGTTCCTGACCTGTTTTCAGGAGGAGGAACGCCGTTACACAGGTTTTTATGGTAAAATCTTCTTTTTTTATATATACAGTGATCCCTCGCCACTTCGCGGTTCACTTATCGCGGATTCGCTATTTCGCGGATTTTCATAATGCATTTTTTTTTTTTTTTTGGTGCATTGTGCTCTGCATTCTGATTCGCTAAAAACTCACTCCCGCTTCTTGTATCAAAACATGCTACGAATTGTGCTATCATTTTGTCGTCTCGTGCAGTTATGTGTACGTACATAAAACAGCTTGGCAAATTTACATTAAGTTGGCCAAATTATCTTGTAATTTCGAACATCTCCTAAACCCATAATGTCGACGAAACGGCCTACACGTGAGTCACTGTATTTGTATACATGTAATAGTTGCTAATTGTAAAAAAAAAAATGTTTTCTATTTCGCGGATTTCACTTATCGCGGGTCATTTTCGGAACGTAACCCCCGCGATAAACGAGGGATTACTGTATACAGTGGGCAGAACAAGTATTTGATACACTGCCGATTTTGCAGGTTTTCCTACTTACAAAGCATGTAGAGGTCTGTCATTTTTATCATAGGTACACTTCAATTGTGAGAGACGGAATCCAAAAATCCAGAAAATCACATTGTATGATTTTTAAGTAATTGATTTGCATTTTTCACAGTCTCTCACAGTTGAAGTGTACCTATGATAAAAATTACAGACCTCTACATGCTTTGTAAGTAGGAAAACCTGCAAAATCGGCAGTGTATCAAATACTTGTTCTGCCCACTGTATATGTTTCCACAAAAAGCCAGAAAATAAACGATGTATCTCTTTAAACCAGTACTGAGGGAACTGAAGTGGTATAGCTGACATAAGGAACAATAGTCATCTTTATCACCTTTACCCCATAGTGATAACGGTAGAACTGTCCGTCTCCTATAAACCATTAGAGATGACATTAAGAGACCTTGTCCATTTACATTAAATATCTTATTGATCGGTAACCTGATATTTCTCCCTAGGTGTTTGAGACCTTGTGGTTTTCATAAGAAGGGAGCAGTACCACGGTGGGTTGAACGTGATATTTCTCCCTAGGTATTTGAGACCTTGTGGTTTCCATATGAAGGGAGCAGTACCACGGTGGGTTGAAAAGGTGCAGTCTCCCTCCTATTCACTTTATATCCAGAACAGTATATAAATCCTGATATAGATCCAGAACATGAGCCAAATGCTCTTATGAGCTGTAGCACTCATGGTATCGAACAGCTGGGACTTTACAGTGTTACTAAGATATCATCAGAGTATAGGTTGGTTTTCAAGTCATGACCACTCAAAGTGATTCCATTTATATCCTCCTTAGCTCTAATGGTGCAGCCAATGGGCTCTAGTGCCAAAATAAATATACCTGGGGAGAATATACTCAGGAGTCCACATACTTTTGGCCATGTAGTGTATCTGCCATATTTGTCAGCTATTAGTTCTGAGAGTCTAAAAGAGAAATTCGAGGCATTATGACGTGCTTGTCAAATTGTGAATGAGAGACTGATGAAGTGTGTAAAGCCTGAGCAAAGATACAAAGCAGAGCTCATGCCTTTCATACAGCCTTAGAATGTATTCAAAATATAAACATATAACCCAACATTTGTATCACAACTAAAGTTACATAAATAACTCTAAATTAAGCATATAGGAGTACCTGTTTTTTTTGTTAACCGCTCAACACAGAATAGCTGCATGTGCGCACTTCCTCAAATCCTTATTCAGCTATGTTCAATGGTGTTCTTCATACTATAAAATAATGCCACGGAATTCAAAGCCATAGTCCCAGACACCTCAGAGTATGCTGTTCTGTTCTTCTGAAATATACTACATTTTCTTCATATCATGCTTCTTTAGACCTGTAATGGATTTATTGTGATGGTTTAGGCTATATTAAATTGATTTATTCGACTTTTTAAAATGTAGATGTTCCAAAGATCAGCATGTGTGGAAGCCAGGAGATAATAAACGTGTTTATGATAATTAACGGTCAATTACTGTGAGACCGGCAGTTATTTGCTGGACAATCACCGGCTGATGAAAAGTCATGACCGCCACAGCCCTACATACAACACATTCCAATCCGATATCTTCATGAGGTGTAAAGCACGCTCCTTCTAGACACACAGAAAACCCAAATAAGCCCACTTCTCGTTACTCTCACCGACGCCACCTCATCTAACTCATCCGCGATTTTTATAGAGACTTCAAACGGATCTCCCGGGTAACATCGATCCAAAACCCTTACTCCGACCAAAAAAAGACTCCGAACTAGGCTTGGATTTGCTAGATTCCACGACCACTTTGCTTCTCTTACTTCCTGTTCCTCTCACTCTTATCTCTACTCTATCTGATTCAAACACAACATCCGCTTCCGCCATTTTCCTCAAGTCCCAACAGCCGGGGTCAAAGTTTCTTCACTTCTCTCCCCTAACTTTCACCTGTTCCTCTCTGAGAAAATTGAGAAATGACATCACGAGACTTCCAGGAACGCTTGAGGAACAGACCAAGCAGGACAGGGTTTGGGGTTTGTCAATGAGAGAAGTGAGAGAAGAGAGAGAGAGGTCACGATCAGATGAGCTCCTGCATTTTTCAGCATTTTCTTTAAAAAAGATACATTTAGAGTTAGATAAACTTGGATTTTTTGTCAGGAACACATACAGGATGCTACCCTCTACAACATAACCCTCACTTCAAATCAAATCAAAACTTGAAACCTACAACCTGATTTTGGACGGAATTACAGAATCACCTGAAAAGTTCACAAATACCAAGGATTAATTATTCTATACAGCAAATTCTCTGGAAAACAACAGAAACCTGAGAACACCACCCAACCTGGAACTGAGTGAGTAATGTTTAGTCTGAAACTATATTCTATTTCCAAAAGCCAAGAAGAATAATACATGACATTACTTTATAAGGACTGAATAGTAACATAACTCTGCCAAGCTTGATACAACTTCATCTAGCACTTAAGTGTCAAGTGAGAGGTGTCAAAGCCCATTAGCCCAACAATGGCAGGAGAGTCGAATAGTCTACCCCAACCAAATGGAGAGGCCTTAGAAGCTGCCTCCCGCTGTTCAGAGGTAATTAAAATACAGTACCCTGTCATTGTAAAGAATGATAAGGCAAGAAAAGATCACAAAATGAAGCTCCTTATGGAAAATCAAGAGACACTTTTTGCTGACTATTACAAAAATGGGAACATCAGCAACCTTATCTTCTACACAAACCATCCAGTGGCATGGCACAGTGCTATATTAGCACACTACCCCTTTGTTAAGAGAGGGGGGGTTAACGAGGGGTGGAAACTCAGGATACTTGACAACGAGGACTCTGAGTCAGCTAATATAAATCTATATAAGTCTGGAACAGTAATGGTACAGGGCAATCACAAACAGTTTCAGCTGGACTTTCACCTAATCAAAGAATTAGCCCAGCAGGAGAAGCTCTCCCTTGATAAAGATACCCCCACCCCAAGCGGGTCAGACCAGACGTCTTCATCATATAACCACACAGACGAGCAACCCTCAGCAGACAGTCAACCTCCCAGTACAGAGTACTTCTCCCTCATTGAAATGAAGGATAAATTCACCCAGCTGGAGGTAAGGCAGGTTGAGCTGGAACAGCAGGTGATCACACTCCAGTCAGCACAGACCCAGACAACAGTCCAGCACAACAACACCCCCTTAACCAGACCTGGAGAGCCGGAGGTGGAGAAAGACATATCTGCACTATGGACAGTGGTGAGACAACATCAACAGGAGAAAGAGCAGGAGCAGGAGAAGAACAGAGCACTAGAGGAGAGGATCAGACTACAGGAGGAGAGGGAGAGGGGGATGGAGGAGAGGATCAGACTACAGGAGGAGAGGGAGAAGGGGATGGAGGAGAGGATCAGACTACAGGAGGAGAGGTTGAGGGGGATGGCATGTGACAGAGAACAACCCACTAGGGAGGTGGCCATCCCCACAGAGACGCCAGCAGAACAGCCCACCTCAGCACCCGACAAAAGTCTCGACACCACAGCAGAACAGTCCACACCAGACCCTGACCATAGAAACGACATCACAACAGAACAGACAAAAGAAAAACCCCAAGCCCAGCAGCTCTCACCCCCTCTGAGCACCCCCCCTGTCAGCCACCCTGATAGCCCTCCTGACAACCCCCCCACACCCACTGAGGGTGACAAACACAAGACACAGATTGTCCTTCTTATGGACTCAAATGGGAAATATATAGAAGAAAAAAAACTTTTTCCCAAACACAGTGTGTCTAAACTCTGGTGTCCAAACACCCAGCGCGCCCTAGACCTTCTGTCTGAGGACAAACTAGGCTCACCTAGCCACATAATAATACACACAGGCACAAACGACCTGAGAGCACAGCAGGAAAGGGTGGCCACAGCACTGAAGGGAGTGATCGAAAAAGCTTCTTCTACTTTCCCCAACGCACAAGTGGTTATCTCCACCCTGCTACCACGAAAAGACTTCCACCCTGCTACAATACAGCGGGTAAACGCAAGCATCTCCCGTGACTGTGCCTCAAAACCAAATGTTTTTCTGGCCCACCACTCCACCCTGGACTTGAACAGCCTCTATGACCAGGTCCACCTCTACAAGGCAGCAGTGCCCACCTTTGCCCGGACTCTAAAGGACATCGCTCTCAAACGCAGCCCCAACACTTCACACAGGAGCAACAGATCAATAGACACCCCACCAAGACCAGCGAGACACCCTCCAAGACCCCCCCCTGGACCTACACACCCCCCCCACATCAACCATGCCCACACCCAATTTAGGCCCCCTCAGATCAGACCTATGCCATTCCTGCCCACCCCATGCACCCCACCCCCGCAAAGAGGGCATCAACATGGAAGTCACACATACGCCCAGGTAGTGAGCGGGCAAACAGGCCCAACCCCCACTCTTACACTCGCCCAAGCCAACGGCATGTACCAGATGCTCAGCAGGCTCTACTCACACTTACTGGCCTGAGGCCAAACCACACGGCCAACAACATTGGACACTTTATGGAACAAAAAGCCTTCACTATATCATCCTGGAATATCCAAGGCCTGAGGTCATCTGCCTTTGGCCTAAAGAGCAGGAACCCGGACTTCACCAAAGAAATCGGTAATGCAGACATTGTCATCCTGCAAGAAACCTGGTACAGAGGAGACGGACCCACTGGTTGCCCTCTAGGTTACAGAGAACTGGTAGTCCCATCCACCAAACTACCAGGTGTGAAACAGGGAAGGGACTCAGGGGGAATGCTAATTTGGTATAGAGCAGACCTAACTCACTCCATTAAACTAATCAAAACAGGAACATTTTACATTTGGCTAGAAATTCAAAAGGAAATTATCTTAACAGAGAAAAATGTCCTCCTGTGTGCTACCTATATCCCCCCACTAGAATCCCCATACTTTAATGAAGACAGCTTCTCCATCCTGAATGAGGAAATCAATCATTTCCAGGCCCAGGGACATGTATTAGTCTGTGGCGACCTAAATGCCAGAACTGGACAAGAACCTGACACCCTCAGCACACAGGGGGACAAACACCTACCTGGAGGTGACAGCATTCCCTCCCCCATATGCCCCCCTAGGCACAACTATGACAACATAACCAACAAAAACGGGTCACAACTCCTGCAGCTCTGTCGCACGCTGGGTATGTACATAGTCAATGGTAGGCTTCGAGGGGACTCCTATGGTAGGTTCACCTATAGCTCATCTCTTGGCAGTAGCACTGTAGACTACTTTATCACTGACCTCAACCCAGAGTCTCTCAGAGCGTTCACAGTCAGCCCACTGACACCCCTATCAGACCACAGCAAAATCACAGTCTACTTGAACAGAGCAATACTCAATCACGAGGCATCAAAGCCAAAGGAACTGAGTAACATTAAGAAATGCTATAGATGGAAGGAATGCAGTTTGGAAATCTACCAAAAAACAATTAGACAACAGCAAATTCAATCCCTTTTAGACAACTTCCTGGGTAAAACGTTCCACTGCAATAGTGAAGGTGTAAACTTGGCAGTAGAAAATCTTAACAGTATATTTGACCTCTCAGCTTCCCTATCAAACCTAAAAATCTCAAATAGAAAACCGAAGAAAATGAACAACAATGACAAATGGTTTGATGACGAATGCAAAAATCTAAGAAATAGATTGAGAAACCTGTCCAACCAAAAACATAGAGACCCGGAAAACCTGAGTCTACGCCTTCACTATGGTGAATCACTAAAACAATACAGAAATACACTACGGAAAAAGAAGGAACAGCACGTCAGAAATCAGCTCAATGTAATTGAAGAATCCATAGACTCTAACCACTTCTGGGAAAATTGGAAAACACTAAACAAACAACAACACGAAGAATTATCTATCCAAAATGGAGATGTATGGGTAAACCACTTCTCCAATCTTTTTGGCTCTATAACAAAGAATAAAGAGCAAAAACATATACATGATCAAATACAAATCCTTGAATCAACTATTAAAGACTACCAGAACCCACTGGATTCTCCAATTACCTTGAACGAGTTACAGGACAAAATAAAAACCCTCCAACCCAAAAAGGCCTGTGGTGTTGATGGTATCCTTAATGAAATGATCAAATATACAGACAACAAATTCCAATTGGCTATACTAAAACTCTTTAACATCGTCCTTAGCTCTGGCATCTTCCCCAATATTTGGAACCAAGGACTGATCACCCCAATCCACAAAAGTGGAGACAAATTTGACCCCAATAACTACCGTGGAATATGCGTCAACAGTAACCTTGGGAAAATACTCTGCATTATCATTAACAGCAGACTCGTACATTTCCTCAATGAAAACAATGTACTGAGCAAATGTCAAATTGGCTTTTTACCAAATTACCGTACAACAGACCATGTATTCACCCTACACACCCTAATTGACAACCAAACAAACCAAAACAAAGGCAAAGTCTTCTCATGCTTTGTTGATTTCAAAAAAGCCTTCGACTCAATTTGGCATGAGGGTCTGCTATACAAATTGATGGAAAGTGGTGTTGGGGGAAAAACATACGACATTATAAAATCCATGTACACAAACAACAAGTGTGCGGTTAAAATTGGCAAAAAACACACACATTTCTTCACACAGGGTCGTGGGGTGAGACAGGGATGCAGCTTAAGCCCCACCCTCTTCAACATATATATCAACGAATTGGCGAGGGCATTAGAACAGTCTGCAGCACCTGGCCTCACCCTACTAGAATCCGAAGTCAAATGTCTACTGTTTGCTGATGATCTGGTGCTTCTGTCACCAACCAAGGAGGGCCTACAGCAGCACCTAGATCTTCTGCACAGATTCTGTCAGACCTGGGCCCTGACAGTAAATCTCAGTAAGACCAAAATAATGGTGTTCCAAAAAAGGTCCAGTCGCCAGGACCACAAATTCCATCTAGACACCGTTGCCCTAGAGCACACAAAAAACTATACATACCTCGGCCTAAACCTCAGCACCACAGGTAACTTCCACAAAGCTGTGAACGATCTGAGAGACAAGGCAAGAAGGGCATTCTATGCCATCAAAAGGAACATAAATTTCAACATACCAATTAGGATCTGGCTAAAAATACTTGAATCAGTCATAGAGCCCATTGCCCTTTATGGTTGTGAGGTCTGGGGTCCGCTCACCAACCAAGATTTCACAAAATGGGACAAACACCAAATTGAGACTCTGCATGCAGAATTCTGCAAAAATATCCTCAGTGTACAACGTAGAACACCAAATAATGCATGCAGAGCAGAATTAGGCCGATACCCACTAATTATCAAAATCCAGAAAAGAGCCGTTAAATTCTACAACCACCTAAAAGGAAGCGATTCCCAAACCTTCCATAACAAAGCAATCACCTACAGAGAGATGAACCTGGAGAAGAGTCCCCTAAGCAAGCTGGTCCTGGGGCTCTGTTCACAAACACACCCCACAGAGCCCCAGGACAACAGCACAATTAGACCCAACCAAATCATGAGAAAACAAATAGATAATTACTTGACACATTGGAAAGAATTAACAAACAAACAGAGCAAACTAGAATGATATTTGGCCCTAAACAGAGAGTACACAGTGGCAGAATACCTGACCACTGTGACTGACCCAAACTTAAGGAAAGCTTTGACTATGTACAGACTCAGTGAGCATAGCCTTGCTATTGAGAAAGGCCGCCGTAGGCAGACATGGCTCTCAAGAGAAGACAGGCTATGTGCTCACTGCCCACAAAATGAGGTGGAAACTGAGCTGCACTTCCTAACCTCCTGCCCAATGTATGACCATATTAGAGAGACATATTTCCCTCAGATTACACAGATCCACAAAGAATTCGAAAACAAATCCAATTTTGATAAACTCCCATATCTACTGGGTGAAATTCCACAGTGTGCCATCACAGCAGCAAGATTTGTGACCTGTTGCCACAAGAAAAGGGCAACCAGCGAAGAACAAACACCATTGTAAATACAACCCATATTTATGTTTATTTATTTTAACTTGTGTGCTTTAACCATTTATACATTGCTACAACACTGTATATATATAATATTACATTTGTAATGTCTTTATTGCTTTGAAACTTCTGTATGTGTAATGTTTACTGTTAATTTTTATTGTTTATTTCACTTTTGTATATTATCTACCTCACTTGCTTTGGCAATGTTAACACATGTTTCCCATGCCAATAAAGCCCCTTGAATTGAATTGAATTGAATTGAAGTGACAAATTCTTCCTTAGTTGTTAATTTTCTCGAAA
>NC_092100.1:3345166-3360166 GCF_045679555.1 Salvelinus alpinus | reverse complement strand
GTGTGTGATGGAAAACTACTCCAGCACCAAGGCAGCCCTACTCATCTCCATATCACTGACCATGACCCCCACAGAGCAGAACAGAGGAGAGTAGAGCAGAACCAGGCAGAACAGAGCAGAACCAGGCAGAACGGAGCAGAACCAGGCAGAACGGAGGAGAGTAGAGCAGAACCAGGCAGAACAGAGCAGAACAGAGGAGAGTAGAGCAGAACCAGGCAGAACAGAGCAGAACCAGGCAGAACGGAGGAGAGTAGAGCAGAACCAGGCAGAACGGAGCAGAACCAGGCAGAACGGAGGAGAGTAGAGCAGAACCAGGCAGAACAGAGCAGAACCAGGCAGAACGGAGGAGAGTAGAGCAGAACCAGGCAGAACAGAGCAGAACAGAGGAGAGTAGAACCAGGCAGAGAAGAGTGGAGAGAGAGCCAGGAGAGGCAATGAAAGATATGGCAATCTCCTCTCTGTCTATTTCCCAGCTGTGTTTGTCCTTGTTGCAGACAGACACCTTTTTCTTCCCAGGGCTCTGAATGAATAGGATCCCATAGACCCCAGAGGGTTATTAATCTCAACACACAATCACAGAGGGTTATTAATCTCAACACACAATCACAGAGGGTTATTAATCTCAACACACAATCACAGAGGGTTATTAATCTCAACACCCAATCCCAGAGGGTTATTAATCTCAACACCCAATTACAATCTCCTTCATCCTCATTTGTTCCTATCGGAGTCACAGACACATCCATTATAGGCCTACCTTGACTGTACCGTGACTGTGTTTTTATAGAACAGAGCAGAACAGAGCAGAACCAGCCTACTGTGACTGTGTTTCTATAGAGCAGAGGAGAACCAGCCTACTGTGACTGTGTTTCTATAGAACAGAGCAGAGCAGAACCAGCCTACTGTGACTGTACTGTGACTGTGTTTCTATAGAACAGAGCAGAACCAGCCAACTGTGACTGTACTGTGACTGTGTTTCTATAGAACAGAGCAGAACCAGCCTACTGTGACTGTACTGTGACTGTGTTTCTATAGAACAGAGCAGAACCAGCCTACTGTGACTGTACTGTGACTGTGTTTCTATAGAACAGAGCAGAACCAGCCTACTGTGACTGTACTGTGACTGTGTTTCTATAGAACAGAGCAGAACCAGCCTACTGTGACTGTGTTTCTATAGAACAGAGCAGAACCAGCCTACTGTGACTGTGTTTCTATAGAACAGAGCAGAACCAGCCTACTGTGACTGTGTTTCTATAGAACAGAGCAGAACCAGCCTACTGTGACTGTGTTTCTATAGAACAGAGCAGAACCAGCCTACTGTGACTGTGTTTCTATAGAACAGAGCAGAACCAGCCTACTGTGACTGTGTTTCTATAGAGCAGAGCAGAACCAGCCTACTGTGACTGTGTTTCTATAGAGCAGAGCAGAACCAGCCTACTGTGACTGTGTTTCTATAGAACAGAGCAGAACCAGCCTACTGTGACTGTGTTCTATAGAGCAGAGCAGAACCAGCCTACTGTGACTGTGTTTCTATAGAACAGAGCAGAACCAGTCTACTGTGACTGTGTTTCTATAGAACAGAGCAGAACCAGCCTACTGTGACTGTGTTCTATAGAGCAGAGCAGAACCAGCCTACTGTGACTGTGACTGTGTTTCTATAGAGCAGAGCAGAACCAGCCTACTGTGACTGTGTTCTATAGAGCAGAGCAGAACCAGCCTACTGTGACTGTGTTTCTATAGAACAGAGCAGAACCAGCCTACTGTGACTGTGTTCTATAGAGCAGAGCAGAACCAGCCTACTGTGACTGTACTGTGACTGTGTTTCTATAGAACAGGGCAGAACCAGCCTACTGTGACTGTGTTTCTATAGAACAGAGCAGAACCAGCCTACTGTGACTTTACTGTGACTGTGTTTCTATAGAGCAGAGCAGAACCAGCCTACTGTGACTGTGTTTCTATAGAACAGAGCAGAACCAGCCTACTGTGACTGTGTTCTATAGAGCAGAGCAGAACCAGCCTACTGTGACTGTGTTTCTATAGAACAGAGCAGAACCAGCCTACTGTGACTGTGTTCTATAGAGCAGAGCAGAACCAGCCTACTGTGACTGTACTGTGACTGTGTTTCTATAGAACAGAGCAGAACCAGCCTACTGTGACTGTGTTTCTATAGAACAGAGCAGAACCAGCCTACTGTGACTGTGTTTCTATAGAACAGAGCAGAACCAGCCTACTGTGACTGTGTTTCTATAGAACAGAGCAGAACCAGCCTACTGTGACTGTACTGTGACTGTGTTTCTATAGAACAGAGCAGAACCAGCCTACTGTGACTGTGTTCTATAGAGCAGAGCAGAACCAGCCTACTGTGACTGTGTTTCTATAGAGCAGAGCAGAACCAGCCTACTGTGACTGTGTTTCTATAGAACAGAGCAGAACCAGCCTACTGTGACTGTGATTCTATAACTGTTGCTTTGTTTAAGGTTGGAAGGAGCCTCATTCCCTGGCTGAGTGGAGATGTCTGTAGTGGTTGATACATTTTTAGATTCAAATCAAGTCTGACATTTTAAAGTGGAAATTACAAGCTTTCGATAAAAAAAAAAAATAAACTTTAATACGCTACAACTTTGCATGTCCTTCAACAACAGGGTGATCAGATTGAGATCCTACACCTGTATAACCAACCTATTATTTTCCACCTGTTACCCTTGTATTTCCCAACAGGAGGAAATAAAACCCGTTGGGTGGGAACCTGAAGGTGTAAAGGTGGTTTTAAGACACTGGTTCACAGCCACTCCCCCTCCCTCCCTCCCTCTCTCTCCCTCCCCCTCCCTCTCTCTCTCCCTCCCCCTCCCTCTCTCTCTCTCTCTCTCTCTCTCTCTCCCCCTCCCTCCCTCCCTCCCTCCCTCCCTCTCCCTCTCCCTCTCCCTCTCCCTCCCTATCCCCCCCTCTCCCTCCCTCCCTCCCTCCCTGCTGGTAGAGACCACAAACAAAAGCGTCATTATCACTGCTGGCTTCTTCATTGGTGGATTCCCGGGTAGTGTAGCAGAATGAATGAGAGGTTTATGGCCTGTGATGTAGATAGCTGAATGGAGCGGTGACTACAACGCCCGGTCATTGTTTTATTCACGTAGGCCGCGTCCCAAACGGTACCCTATTCCCTGTGTAGTGCACTACTTTCGACCCGGCCGATGGTGCACCATACAGGGAATAGGATGACATTTGAGACGTAATCACACTGTTAACTGGAAGATTCTGGAACTTACCAGAACTATTAAATGTATTTTCTTCTGTTGGCTCTTAACTCCTGCTGGCTCTGCCCTCATTAAGTTTATTCACTGCACTTTATATAACTGACTTGCCTAGTTAAATAAAGGTTAAATAAAATAAAAATATATATAATGGACCCTTGGATACTTAGCTCTCTATGGAAACATTGCTAGCCTGGTCACTGATCTGCAGTTGGCAAGACAGCACAAACAGATCTGGGACCAGGCTGGAATCTGGGACTCACTGTAATGGCTGGAATCTGGGACTCACTGTAATGGCTGGAATCTGGGACTCACTGTAATGGCTGGAATCTGGGACTCACTGTAATGGCTGGAATCTGGGACTCACTGTAATGGCTGGAATCTGGGACTCACTGTAATGGCTGGAATCTGGGACTCACTGTAATGGCTGGAATCTGGGACTCACTGTAATGGCTGGAATCTGGGACTCACTGTAATGGCTGGAATCTGGGACTCACTGTAATGGCTGGAATCTGGGACTCACTGTAATGGCTGGAATCTGGGACTCACTGTAATGGCTGGAATCTGGGACTCACTGTAATGGCTGGAATGGAATCGATGGAAACACGTTGTCAAACAAATTGGTTCCATGTGTTTGGTACACAGGAGGTTGGTGGCACCTTAATTAGGGAGGACGAGCTCGTGGTAATGGCTGCTCTACCAACTGAACCATGCTCTATGCTCTACCAACTGAACCGTGCTCTACCAACTGAACCGTGCTCTACCAACTGAACCGTGCTCTACCAACTGAACCGTGCTCTACCAACTGAACCGTGCTCTACCAACTGAACCGTGCTCTACCAACTGAACCGTGCTCTATGCTCTACCAACTGAACCGTGCTCTACCAACTGAACCGTGCTCTACCAACTGAACCGTGCTCTATGCTCTACCAACTGAACCGTGCTCTATGCTCTACCAACTGAACCGTGCTCTACCAACTGAACCGTGCTCTACCAACTGAACCGTGCTCTACCAACTGAACCGTGCTCTACCAACTGAACCGTGCTCTATGCTCTACCAACTGAACCGTGCTCTACCAACTGAACCGTGCTCTACCAACTGAACCGTGCTCTACCAACTGAACCGTGCTCTACCAACTGAACCGTGCTCTACCAACTGAACCGTGCTCTACCAACTGAACCGTGCTCTATGCTCTACCAACTGAACCGTGCTCTACCAACTGAACCGTGCTCTACCAACTGAACCGTGCTCTATGCTCTACCAACTGAACCGTGCTCTACCAACTGAACCGTGCTCTACCAACTGAACCGTGCTCTACCAACTGAACCGTGCTCTATGCTCTACCAACTGAACCGTGCTCTACCAACTGAACCGTGCTCTACCAACTGAACCGTGCTCTATGCTCTACCAACTGAACCGTGCTCTATGCTCTACCAACTGAACCGTGCTCTACCAACTGAACCGTGCTCTACCAACTGAACCGTGCTCTACCAACTGAACCGTGCTCTACCAACTGAACCGTGCTCTATGCTCTACCAACTGAACCGTGCTCTACCAACTGAACCGTGCTCTACCAACTGAACCGTGCTCTACCAACTGAACCGTGCTCTACCAACTGAACCGTGCTCTACCAACTGAACCGTGCTCTACCAACTGAACCGTGCTCTATGCTCTACCAACTGAACCGTGCTCTACCAACTGAACCGTGCTCTACCAACTGAACCGTGCTCTATGCTCTACCAACTGAACCATGCTCTATGCTCTACCAACTGAACCGTGCTCTACCAACTGAACCGTGCTCTACCAACTGAACCGTGCTCTACCAACTGAACCGTGCTCTACCAACTGAACCGTGCTCTATGCTCTACCAACTGAACCGTGCTCTACCAACTGAACCGTGCTCTATGCTCTACCAACTGAACCGTGCTCTACCAACTGAACCGTGCTCTATGCTCTACCAACTGAACCGTGCTCTATGCTCTACCAACTGAACCGTGCTCTACCAACTGAACCGTGCTCTACCAACTGAACCGTGCTCTACCAACTGAACCGTGCTCTACCAACTGAACCGTGCTCTACCAACTGAACCGTGCTCTACCAACTGAACCGTGCTCTATGCTCTACCAACTGAACCGTGCTCTACCAACTGAACCGTGCTCTACCAACTGAACCGTGCTCTATGCTCTACCAACTGAACCATGCTCTATGCTCTACCAACTGAACCGTGCTCTACCAACTGAACCGTGCTCTACCAACTGAACCGTGCTCTACCAACTGAACCGTGCTCTACCAACTGAACCGTGCTCTATGCTCTACCAACTGAACCGTGCTCTACCAACTGAACCGTGCTCTACCAACTGAACCGTGCTCTATGCTCTACCAACTGAACCGTGCTCTACCAACTGAACCGTGCTCTACCAACTGAACCGTGCTCTACCAACTGAACCGTGCTCTATGCTCTACCAACTGAACCGTGCTCTATGCTCTACCAACTGAACCGTGCTCTACCAACTGAACCGTGCTCTACCAACTGAACCGTGCTCTACCAACTGAACCGTGCTCTACCAACTGAACCGTGCTCTATGCTCTACCAACTGAACCGTGCTCTACCAACTGAACCGTGCTCTACCAACTGAACCGTGCTCTACCAACTGAACCGTGCTCTACCAACTGAACCGTGCTCTACCAACTGAACCGTGCTCTACCAACTGAACCGTGCTCTATGCTCTACCAACTGAACCGTGCTCTACCAACTGAACCGTGCTCTACCAACTGAACCGTGCTCTATGCTCTACCAACTGAACCGTGCTCTACCAACTGAACCGTGCTCTACCAACTGAACCGTGCTCTACCAACTGAACCGTGCTCTATGCTCTACCAACTGAACCGTGCTCTACCAACTGAACCGTGCTCTACCAACTGAACCGTGCTCTATGCTCTACCAACTGAACCGTGCTCTATGCTCTACCAACTGAACCGTGCTCTACCAACTGAACCGTGCTCTACCAACTGAACCGTGCTCTACCAACTGAACCGTGCTCTACCAACTGAACCGTGCTCTATGCTCTACCAACTGAACCGTGCTCTACCAACTGAACCGTGCTCTACCAACTGAACCGTGCTCTACCAACTGAACCGTGCTCTACCAACTGAACCGTGCTCTACCAACTGAACCGTGCTCTACCAACTGAACCGTGCTCTATGCTCTACCAACTGAACCGTGCTCTACCAACTGAACCGTGCTCTACCAACTGAACCGTGCTCTATGCTCTACCAACTGAACCATGCTCTATGCTCTACCAACTGAACCGTGCTCTACCAACTGAACCGTGCTCTACCAACTGAACCGTGCTCTACCAACTGAACCGTGCTCTACCAACTGAACCGTGCTCTATGCTCTACCAACTGAACCGTGCTCTACCAACTGAACCGTGCTCTACCAACTGAACCGTGCTCTATGCTCTACCAACTGAACCGTGCTCTACCAACTGAACCGTGCTCTATGCTCTACCAACTGAACCGTGCTCTATGCTCTACCAACTGAACCGTGCTCTACCAACTGAACCGTGCTCTACCAACTGAACCGTGCTCTACCAACTGAACCGTGCTCTACCAACTGAACCGTGCTCTACCAACTGAACCGTGCTCTACCAACTGAACCGTGCTCTATGCTCTACCAACTGAACCGTGCTCTACCAACTGAACCGTGCTCTACCAACTGAACCGTGCTCTATGCTCTACCAACTGAACCATGCTCTATGCTCTACCAACTGAACCGTGCTCTACCAACTGAACCGTGCTCTACCAACTGAACCGTGCTCTACCAACTGAACCGTGCTCTATGCTCTACCAACTGAACCGTGCTCTACCAACTGAACCGTGCTCTACCAACTGAACCGTGCTCTATGCTCTACCAACTGAACCGTGCTCTACCAACTGAACCGTGCTCTATGCTCTACCAACTGAACCGTGCTCTATGCTCTACCAACTGAACCGTGCTCTACCAACTGAACCGTGCTCTACCAACTGAACCGTGCTCTACCAACTGAACCGTGCTCTACCAACTGAACCGTGCTCTACCAACTGAACCGTGCTCTATGTTCTACCAACTGAACCGTGCTCTACCAACTGAACCGTGCTCTACCAACTGAACCGTGCTCTATGCTCTACCAACTGAACCGTGCTCTATGCTCTACCAACTGAACCGTGCTCTACCAACTGAACCGTGCTCTACCAACTGAACCGTGCTCTACCAACTGAACCGTGCTCTACCAACTGAACCGTGCTCTATGCTCTACCAACTGAACCGTGCTCTACCAACTGAACCGTGCTCTACCAACTGAACCGTGCTCTACCAACTGAACCGTGCTCTACCAACTGAACCATGCTCTACCAACTGAACCGTGCTCTACCAACTGAACCGTGCTCTATGCTCTACCAACTGAACCGTGCTCTACCAACTGAACCGTGCTCTACCAACTGAACCGTGCTCTACCAACTGAACCGTGCTCTACCAACTGAACCGTGCTCTATGCTCTACCAACTGAACCGTGCTCTACCAACTGAACCGTGCTCTATGCTCTACCAACTGAACCGTGCTCTATGCTCTACCAACTGAACCGTGCTCTACCAACTGAACCGTGCTCTACCAACTGAACCGTGCTCTACCAACTGAACCGTGCTCTACCAACTGAACCGTGCTCTACCAACTGAACCGTGCTCTACCAACTGAACCGTGCTCTACCAACTGAACCGTGCTCTATGCTCTACCAACTGAACCGTGCTCTACCAACTGAACCGTGCTCTACCAACTGAACCGTGCTCTATGCTCTACCAACTGAACCATGCTCTATGCTCTACCAACTGAACCGTGCTCTACCAACTGAACCGTGCTCTACCAACTGAACCGTGCTCTACCAACTGAACCGTGCTCTACCAACTGAACCGTGCTCTATGCTCTACCAACTGAACCGTGCTCTACCAACTGAACCGTGCTCTACCAACTGAACCGTGCTCTATGCTCTACCAACTGAACCGTGCTCTACCAACTGAACCGTGCTCTATGCTCTACCAACTGAACCGTGCTCTATGCTCTACCAACTGAACCGTGCTCTACCAACTGAACCGTGCTCTACCAACTGAACCGTGCTCTACCAACTGAACCGTGCTCTATGCTCTACCAACTGAGCCGTGCTCTAGCAACTGAGCCGTGCTCTACCAACTGAACCGTGCTCTACCAACTGAGCCGTGCTCTACCAACTGAACCGTGCTCTACTAACTGAACCGTGCTCTACCAACTGAACCGTGCTCTATGCTCTACCAACTGAGCCGTGCTCTACCAACTGAACCGTGCTCTACCAACTGAACCGTGCTCTACCAACTGAACCGTGCTCTATGCTCTACCAACTGAACCGTGCTCTACCAACTGAACCGTGCTCTACCAACTGAACCGTGCTCTATGCTCTACCAACTGAACACAAACTGATACACTCTGATACTCCCATATCGTTCAACCATTGGACTTTTATTTAGCATAACAAGTAGAGACATTACTTGATTTTTTTCATTTTGAAAAGTAGGCTAAGTACTGTACACAGACATTTTATTTATATTGCTATGGTGCTATGATAGATATAAAGATAAGTGATTTGACATCTAAAACTTAACGTAACATTCATCCCAAAAAATAAAACAAACATGGTTATTATCAAGAATCATGAATAATGAAATATTAATAGTAAAGAGTGAGATGTCATTAACAAGGGTGAATAATGGGCTTAATGACTCTGGGGATGTGAATAATGGACTTAATGACTCTGGGAGGGGATGTGAATAATGGACTTAATGATTCTGGGGATGTGAATAATGGACTTAATGATACTGGGGATGTGAATAATGGACTTAATGATTCTGGGGATGTGAATAATAGGCTTAATGATTCTGGGGATGTGAATAATGGGCTTAATGATTCTGGGGATGTGAATAATGGACTTAATGATTCTGGGGATGTGAATAATGGGCTTAATGATTCTGGGGATGTGAATAATGGACTTAATGACTCTGGGAGGGGAATAATGGACTTAATGATACTGGGGATGTGAATAATGGACTTAATGATACTGGGAGGGGAATAATGGACTTAATGATTCTGGGGATGTGAATAATGGGCTTAATGACTCTGGGGATGTGAATAATGGGCTTAATGACTCTGGGGATGTGAATAATGGACTTAATGATTCTGGGGATGTGAATAATGGACGTAATGATTCAGGGGATGTGAATAATGGACTTAATGATTCTGGGAGGGGATGTGAATAATGGACTTAATGATTCTGGGGATGTGAATAATGGACTTAATGATTCTGGGGATGTGAATAATGGACTTAATGATTCTGGGAGGGGATGTGAATAACGGGCTTAATGATTCTGGGGATCTGTTGCTATTGTGGGTTTGTGTAGTCGTACTTTAGTGGTTGAAGTGAAAGACAAATTCATGTAGAGGGAAGCATCTGTTTGGTCGATGGTAGTAGACCAGCGGTTTGTCGCACACGGGACTCTCTTCGCCAAACAGCAGTGGCCATCGCCTTGTTTACCGGGTCTGAATGTACATCTATAAATTCTCAAATTCACAGTCGAAATCGGTCATTCTGCACACAATGTACTTCCACTGCCGATCTCTGCAACAAACAAAAAGAGAGAAGAAGGTTATCAGACAGGCAAACAGACAGAAATACAGAAAGACAGACAGACACCGACAGACAGACACCGCCAGACAGACAGACAGACAGACAGACAGACAGACAGGATGTGAAAGACAGGCTGTTTCCACAGTGAGTAGTTGGATGGATGTGAATGGCAGGTTGTTTTCCACAGTGAGTAGTTGGATGGATGTGAATGGCAGGATGTTTTCCACAGTGAGTAGTTGGATGGATGTGAACGGCAGGTTGTTTTCCACAGAGAGTAGTTGGATGGATGTGAATGGCAGGTTGTTTTCCACAGTGAGTAGTTGGATGGATGTGAACGGCAGGTTGTTTTCCACAGTGAGTAGTTGGATGGATGTGAACGGCAGGTTGTTTTTCACAGTGAGTAGTTGGATGGATGTGAATGGCAGGTTGTTTTCCACAGTGAGTAGTTGGATGGATGTGAATGGCAGGTTGTTTTCCACAGTGAGTAGTTGGATGGATGTGAACGGCAGGTTGTTTTCCACAGTGAGTAGTTGGATGGATGTGAATGGCAGGTTGTTTTCCACAGTGAGTAGTTGGATGGATGTGAATGACAGGTTGTTTTCCACAGTGAGTAGTTGGATGGATGTGAATGGCAGGTTGTTTTCCACAGTGAGTAGTTGGATGGATGTGAATGGCAGGTTGTTTTCCACAGTGAGTAGTTGGATGGATGTGAATGGCAGGTTGTTTTCCACAGTGAGTAGTTGGATGGATACTTTCGTTTTTTAGAGTAGAGATAGAAGATTAAAAATACTACCATTCCAAGCTACTACAATGCAACTGCAATGCTTCTACCATGCAATACCAGACATGAGTTGGAAGGAGCCACTCCAAACTCCAGCTACTACAGACAGTAGTCTGTACTCGGCCCCTGAACGAACTAACTAACTAAATAACTAACTAACTGACTGACTGACTGACTGACTAATGAACTAACTAACGAACGAACTAACTAACTAACTAGCTAGATAACTAACTAACTAGCTAAATTACTAACTAACTAGCTAAATTACTAGATAACTAACTAACTAGCTAGATAACTAACTAACTAGCTAGATAACTAACTAACTAGCTATATAACTAACTAACTAGCTAGATAACTAACTAACAAACTAACTAGCTAGATAACTAACTAACTAGCTAGATAACTAGCTAACTAACTAGCTAACTAACTAACTAGCCATATAACTAGCTAACTAACTAACAAACTAGCTAGATAACTAACTAGCTAGATAACTAACTAACGAACTAACAAACTAACTAGCTAGATAACTAACTAACAAACTAACTAGCTAGATAACTAACTAACTAACTGACCAATGAATGACCTGCAGCTACAGTCTACAGACCTGAGAACTCCATCGAAGGTGGTCTGGGCTCCTCTGATGAAGTAGCCATAGCCGGGGATGACAAACTCCCCCTCCTCTCTGTATTGCCCAGGCACCTCCATTGATTTCCTATGGAGAGAGAGAGAGAGAGAGATGTTTATTTATTTTCCCTTGTGTACTTGAACTATTTGCACATTGTTGCAACCCTGTATATAGACATAATATGACATTTGAAATCTCCCTCGCTCTCTCCCGGGATTTATTGCCAAAGCAAATGAGATAGATAGTAAACAAAAGTAAAATAAACAATAAAAAATGAACAGTAAACAGTACTCACAAAGGTTCCAAAATAATAAAGACGAGAGAGAGAGAGAGAGAGAGAGAGAGAGAGAGAGAGAGAGAGAGAGAGAGAGAGAGAGAGAGAGAGAGAGAGAGAGAGAGAGAGAGAGACCTGTTGCCACAAGAAAAGGGCAACCAGTGAAGAACAAACACCATTGTAAATACAACCCATATTTATGCTTATTTATTTTAACTTGTGTGCTTTAACCATTTGTACATTGTTACAACACTGTATATATATAATATGACATTTGTAATGTCTTTCTTGTTTTGAAACTTCTGTATGTGTAATGTTTACTGTTAATTTGTATTGTTTATTTCACTTTTGTGTATTATCTACCTCACTTGCTTTGGCAATGTTAACACATGTTTCCCATGCCAATAAAGCCCCTTGAATTGAATTGAATTGAGAGAGAGAGAGAGAGAGAGAGAGAGAGAGAGAGAGAGAGAGAGAGAGAGAGAGAGAGAGAGAGAGAGAGAGAGAGAGAGAGAGAGAGAGAGAGAGAGAGAGAGAGAGAGAGAGAGAGAGAGAGAGAGAGAGAGAGAGAGAGAGAGAGAGAGAGAGAGAGAGAGTACACAGTGGCAGAATACCTGACCACTGTGACTGACCCAAACTTAAGGAAAGCTTTGACTATGTACAGACTCAGTGAGCATAGCCTTGCTATTGAGAAATGCCGCCGTAGGCAGACATGGCTCTCAAGAGAAGACTATGTGCTATGTGCACACTGCCCACAAAATGAGGTGGAAACTGAGCTGCACTTCCTAACCTCCTGCCCAATGTATGACCATATTAGAGAGACATATTTCCCTCAGATTACACAGATCCACAAAGAATTTGAAAACAAATCCAATTTTGATAAACTCCCATATCTACTCGGAGAAATTCCACAGTGTGCCATCACAGCAGCAAGATTTGTGAGAGAGAGAGAGAGTAGGGTTAGGTTGGGTAAGGTTAAGGTAGGGTTAGGTTAAGGTTGGGTAGGGTTAGGCTGGGTTAGGGTTAGGTTTAGGTTGGGTAGGGTTAGGCTGGGTTAGGGTTAGGTTAAGGTTGGGTAGGGTTAGATTGGGTTAGGGTTAGGTTTAGGTTAGGTTAAGGTTAGGTTAGATTGGGTAGGGTTAGATTGGGTAGGGTTAGATTGGGTAGGGTAGTGTAAGGTTAGGTTGGGTAGGGTTAGGTTAAGGTTGGGTAGGGTAGTGTAAGGTTAGGTTTAGGTTGGGTAGGGTTAGGTTAAGGTTGGGTAGGGTAGTGTAAGGTTAGGTTTAGGTTGGTTAGGGTTAGGTTAAGATTGGGTAGGGTAGTGTAAGGTTAGGTTTAGGTTGGGTTAAGGTTAGGTTAAGATTGGGTAGGGTTAGGTTAAGGTTGGGTAGGGTAGTGTAAGGTTAGGTTTAGGTTGGGTTAAGGTTAGGTTAAGATTGGGTAGGGTTAGGTTAAGGTTGGGTAGGGTAGTGTAAGGTTAGGTTTAGGTTGGGTAGGGTTAGGTTAAGGTTGGGTAGGGTAGTGTAAGGTTAGGTTAAGGTTGGGTTAAGGTTAGGTTAAGATTGGGTAGGGTAGTGTAAGGTTAGGTTTAGGTTGGGTTAAGGTTAGGTTAAGATTAGGTAGGGTTAGACGTAGGGGACTTACCAGCAGGAGTAGGGGCAGCGGCGGCTGTAGCGACAGCAGTAGAACGACCACTCACGGTCCAGGACAGGCTCAAAGTACTTGCTCATCACCCCCGCCACCAGGCCATTGTTGCCGCATGTTGAAGACCTGAAATACAACTTGTAAAATAAACTTCATGAACCAAAGACCCATAATATAGTTGGCCAAGAATCTCAAAGGATTTGTCTCAGAAACCTAGGATACAGAGTTGTAATGGCTTCATTTCCACAGTTGACTACAGATCACTTCAACAAATTCAGATGAATTCATCCTTTCAATACAATTGACATCCAAGAGTTGAAAATGAGGCAGTTATCATTACATCGAGGGAAGCTTAGTTTATTAACAATATTCTCATCTTTTCTCCTCCTCCTCCTCCTCCCCTCTCCTCTCTCCTCCTCCTCCCCTCCCCTCTCCTCTCCCCTTTCTTGCCCTCACCTCTCCTCCCCTCCTCCCCTCCTCTCTCCTCCTCCTCCCCTCCCCTCTCCTCTCCCCTTTCTTGCTCTCCCCTCTCCTCCCCTCCTCCCCTCCTCCTCCCCTCTCCCCTCCTCTCTCCTCCTCCTCCTCCCCTCTCCCCTCTCCTCCCCTCCTCCCCTCTCGTCTTCTCTCCTCCTCCCCTCCTCCTCCCCTCTCCTCTCCCCTCTCCTCCTCCCCTCTCCTCTCTCCTCCTCCTCCCCTCCCCTCTCCTCTCTCCTCCTCCTCCCCTCCCCTCTCCTCTCCCCTTTCTTGCCCTCCCCTCTCCTCCCCTCCTCCCCTCTCCTCCTCTCTCCTCCTCCTCCTCCCCTCTCCCCTCCCCTCCTCTCTCCTCCTCCTCCTCCCCTCTCCTCTCCCCTCCTCCTCCCCTCCTCCCCTCCTCCTCCCCTCCTCCCCTCTCGTCTTCTCTCCTCCTCCCCTCCTCCTCCCCTCCTCCCCTCTCGTCTTCTCTCCTCCTCCCCTCCTCCTCCCCTCCTCCCCTCCTCCCCTCTCCTCCTCCCCTCTCATCTTCTCTCCTCCTCCCCTCCTCTCTCCTCCTCCTCCTCCCCCCTCCTCCCCTCCTCCTCTCTCGTCTTCTCTCCTCCCCCCCTCCTCCTCCCCTCCTCTCTCCTCCTCCCCTCCTCCCCTCTCGTCTTCTCTCCTCCTCCCCTCCTCCCCTCCTCTCTCCTCCTCCCCTCTCCCCTCCCCTCCACTCTGGTGATTTGATGTAAACACTGTGTAGTGTGTTTATAGTCCATACAGCCAGTTGTCATCACAACAGTTTGACCAACATTAACCTAGAGCGCTGAGAGCACAGTGATCTGTAGCCCTTTGTCATGGCAACAGTGTTCCAGCCAGCAGCTATAGAACTAAATGGGGAGGACAGGTCCATATCGCATATCGCATTTAGCATTGAAATGTAAAAGGCAATGTTCCTGTGTTAGCATGGACTGCATTCACAGTACATTCTGCGTATGTCAGCTCAATTAGAAATTACCTTAAAATGTATATAGCGCAATCCATTCAGTATGATTTGTTACGTTTCGTATGGTATGTATTAACTACAATTTGTAGGGGAAGGGTCAGCTAACATGCTAAGTAGTTGCAATGTTGCTAAAATGCTAACATTTCGGTTGCTAGACATCCGCGTTTTACAACCAACCTCCTTCCTTTTGTTTTTCGTCGTTACATCTAGTCTTTCAGGCCAGGCCGGAAATTCAGAGCTCAGAGGTATCCATGCCCAGCCCCATTACAGGAGGATTTCACAGAGGAT